>NC_079441.1:32009638-32227138 GCF_903798145.1 Danio aesculapii | reverse complement strand
AACTAAGTTTGTCATGACAGAACTTGCGACTATCGTATACTATAGTATCACATGAAATGATCATGTATCAAACTGGATTTTCATAGTAGTATTTTTAGGTTTTTATTTACCCTTTCTGTTTTTGTTTTAAAGTTTTAGTAATTTATTTTATACAAATTATTTTTGGGTATTGTTTAAGTGTTTGAATCAGTTTTACATGAAATTAATGCCTGAATTAATGCCTAATGACCTTGATCCAGTCACCAGAGGCCATGGTTACTGTATGTCTAAATGTCTTTGGAACTAATTAAATCCGTCTTGATAATATCACATTTGTGCATGAGAGCTTGATTCTGTGGGCCAAACCAGCTCTGACTGCAGGACACATGAATCAGATGTTCAGCCAAATGCTGGAGCCAGTACTGGCTCAGTTTAGGGCCCAAGCTGGCACTTCCTGCACTGGCATTATTCTCCATGTCTGTTTCCCTGTTGATGGCATGGCTAAATGGCAGGTGCATTTAGATTTGAATGCATCAAGACTCTCAAAATAGGAGTGTATAGCTTCAGTTTCATTTCAGCTTGCAATCTACAGTAGAACATAAGGATAGAAGGAAACCAGTGAAGATGAATCTGAGGTATGTGGTGGGCACATCCACTTGGTAGTGCCTTGTTTTCTTAGCTCTTGAACTTTATCTAGTAGATGTGCTGCAGTAGACTTTACAGAGTGATTTCCCACCTGTTTGTACACTTCATTCATTTTATTCATTTTCCTTAAGCTTAGTCCCTTTATTCATCAGGGGTCGCCACAGCAGAATTAACCGGCAACTTATCCAGCATATGCTTTACACAGCGGATGCCTTTTCAGCTGCATCCCAGCACTGGGAAACACCCATTACATTCACACTAGGGTTGGGCGATGTCAACTAATTTGGAATCATACGATGTCTAATGTGAAACATGGCGATGGACGATAGCATCATCGTCGTAGGTGGCGGTGAATTAATTATTTATGAATAATTAATGAATAAATAAATAATTAATTATCTGTTGCCTACCGTTTCACCTACCTGACCCGCATGGTCTTTGTTTTACCTTTAACCAAATAAATAAATAAATAAATAAAGATAAGGTACACAAATTACCACCTGTCAATCACTTGACTCTGGCATGAATAGGCAGAGTGATCAGTGTCGTTATAATGGCGTCGACAAACTTGGTTGGTAAAAAAGGTGCACAACCAACAGGAATCAACTAACAGTTTCTGAGGTTTTTGCTCAAATTACTAAGTACAAGTGTGAAAGCGAAAGATTGAAGCAGTGTACAAATGCTGTGACATGTTACCTGATAGATTTAAAAGACTGAAGAGTCGTTAGATAGATACAAGATTAATTAAATATCACGTTTAACAACTACAGTGAGATGCAATCAGCGGTACATCCTTGATAAACTTTCCGGCGTGCACTACTCTCTGGGTTTTTGTGCTCAAAGCACCGCTGAATCCCTGGAGCTCAGACGTGAGCATATACTGCTGAAGCGCATGCCAGAGTGTGTGTGTTTGTTTTTGAGTGTGTGGTCACGTGATGTGCGTTGTCAGTGGTATAGTGTGGACGGAGGACTTTTCAGAAATTCTAGGTGAAACGCCAGTGTGGACGTGGATCACTTTCATACTAAAAAGACCTATTAGTGTAAATGGGGCCCAAGTGTGTATTTTTCGCTATCGAGATGTCTATGGACCATTGGCGATGGATGATGGCATCGTCTATTGACCCAACTCTAATTCACACAAATACACTAAAGACAATTTAGCTTTCCCCAATTCACCTATACCGCATGTCTTTGGGGGAAACCGGAGCACCCAGAGGAAACCCATGGGGAGAACATTCAACTCCACACAGAAATGCAAACTGACCCAGCCGGGGCTCGAACCAGTGGCCTTCTTGCTGAGGTGACAGTGCTAAATACTGAGTCACCGTATTGCCTTGTACACTTCAACATTTTCATAAACAGATCTTAATAAATAAACAAAAACATGTATGTGATATTAGCAGTTTATTACAAGCTTTCTGAGACACGATTTCTTTATTAGATGAACAGAATTTAGAGTTTTGGGTTGAGCAGACTTTCAGTGAAAGGAAAGAAATTTCTTGCATAAAAATATCTTCATTTGTGTTTTGGGTTTTATTCAACCGGAAAGATGTGAGGATGAGCGAATGAACTAATCCTCTAAAAAAGACCAACATAGATGTTTAGCATTGTAATTTATCAGTTATGGCAGCTCTTTCACTGTTTGAGAAGGACTGAAGTAGTAGTACTCGTTGTTGTAGTATAGTAGTACAAATTATTTTGTTTGCACACTTTCCTATCTTTTCTTGTAGTTCTGTCCTTTTATTTACTGCATGGTGCAAATGGAATGATTGTAAATCACTATTTTTTTGAAGGGTAATGTTAATTGCTTAGCGCAGTATTCGGCTTTACAGCAGTGCCTCTGTTCTGTTGGGCTCAAACCAGCACATGGCAGTCTTGTTAGTTATTCATCTCAAACCCTCTTCTAGCCTCCAGCACAAACAAACAAACAAACAAATTCCATCTCTCTGATACGTAGTCCTAATCCATAAATGAGCCCACCAAGATTGATGGTGTATAGGACAAGAGAAACACACACGCTGACGGTGAGAGAGAGATTTCTGCATGTTGGGTATTACTATGAGTCACAGCTTGGTCCAAACCATACGTCTGCAGCATGCTGACTAGCCGCACCGTATAAGAGAACAGTGTTATATTTACACCAACAACAGGCAAGTGAGACCATAAATAATGGAAAGCACTATATACACAACTGTGTTTTCGTATACACCTACACATGCGTGGAGAATAAATCTATTGCACAATCCACATGCAGTGCCAAGTTATGTTATACTGCGCAATGCATGAAAACCACCTCTCATGATCTGTTAGACAATATGACAAAATCAGGAGAGTGAGGCAAGTTACAGCAAATGTAAATAATATGTAAATTTCCATGCTTGGAAAATGTGGCCTAGTTTTATGAGGAATAAACATTGGTATGGGTTAAACTCGATGTGGCTTGCAGGAGAGAGAGAGTGCGAGAGCGAGAGATTAACATTCAACACCCACAGCTTTAGAGGCTGGATATTCACAGATTCATTTTCCCCTTATTTAAATATTTTAGCACTCTCTTAGAGCTCCCAACACAAAGAATGTGTTATTCTGTGAATGCACTGTATTATTCTAACTAATGACTTATTATGCAAACTCATTGAGGGGCAAAGCAGAAATTGCTTATCCCCCAAGCCCATTCTGTGTATATTAGCTCCGCCGGGTTGTGTTTTGCAAATTTCGGCGGTGTGTGTAATATGTGTGAAAGAGTGTGTTTCGCTCCCAGTGCGTGGTGTGTATGCCATGTAAACAACAAATCCTGCAAGTTTCACAATACACATTAGGGCTGCACAATATATGGTTTCAGCATCGATATCGCAATGTGCGAGTCCGCAATAGTCATATCGCAGGGATCTGCAATGTAGTGGATTATAGTTGACCAGACATTGCAGTTAACAACATAGTGGAGTAGTTTCAATTTTCAAACTTCCAGTGAAAATGTATTGTTTGCATGTGTTTTTAAGGCCTGACTGCAAGAATTTCAAACAAACTTAAACATTGGATTGGCACAATGAATGAAATGTTTGTAGCTTAAAGGTTAATTGTACATTTTGTTCTCAAAATCAGAATCAGATGTTTCATGACAGAGCTTCTTCAGTGCAACAGCATTACAGAGACAGGACAAAAACAGATAATAAATATATTTAAAAAAAAATAGTAACTAGTGAATGCATATATACAAATTGACAAGTGTAAGTACAGGTATAAAACTATATACAACGTCATATGTGCAGCTGTTATGGGCAAATTGGCATGTAAAGTGTGTTGTTAAATAAGTGTATACAGTATGTGTATAAAAATGTATAACAAGTAGTGATGTTTGTTTTACAAATACTATCATCAAGTGTTCATGATATGGATTGCCTGTTGGAAGAAACTTTTTCTGTGTTGGGCTGTTCTGGTGCACAGTGCTCTGTAGCGTCGACCAGAAGATAAAAGTGCAAAGAGGCAGTGTGCTGGGTGTGAGGAGTCCAGTGTGATTTTGGCAGCCTTTCTGCTCGCTCTGGATACGTACAGTTCTTGGGGAGTAGGGAGTAGTTGTACCAGTAGTTGTACCAGTGATTCGGAACAAAACGATATAGTGTTATTATTGTACCGTGATTATTTAATTTCTGCGTCTGACTCCCCAGAAAATCATAAATCATTGTTTATTTGCATCTTTTGTCTGTTGTATTTAACTATGCTTGTCATTTTTTGTTATATTTTTAATACATTTTTTATAAATATACACTTAATACACAATCATCCCAATCGATCTAAAATTATGAACTCTTTTCAAGCTATTCAAGTCATCTGGTAAAACTGCATTTATATCGCAATATATATCACAGTGAATGAAAATATTGCATGTCAGTTTTTTCCAGTATTGTGCAGCCCTAATACACATCTTGCTGTACGCCCCAAGAAGTAATTTCTTAAAATAGCATAAAAGAATACGATTCAACATCAGACCAATTATCAAGGCCCTATATTATTGACAATTCCTGTTAAAATATGCAGGCGCTCAACATTTGTTACAGCATATGGAAACATGTTAGTTCAAGTTAATTGCACTCATTTGTCAATATTTATTTTGCCATATACAGTGGTCAGCATATATGAGTACACCCCACACAAATCTCTTATTTAATTTAATGTTTTCTATAGGATGCTTATAATATTATATTTGTGCAAAGGGCTGGGCAATAATTCGATATCAATATATATCGCGATAGATTTTTTTTCAGTAACGGTGATATGATTTTTAAACCCATTTGCAAACCCATCTTATACATTATCACTCGTCACTGAATGACGGTCAGTGCTCAGCCGTCAAAAAGAGCGTGATGTCACTTGCGTGATGATGAACATCACAGACACACTGCCAGCGCTCAGCAGTTGGTTAAGCTCTTTTTAATTTAATTGGGTAATTACACACAAATATAAGTAGACAGATAGAACCCTTAAAGGACGTTCAAGATGAAGAGCAACCAGAACTATGAATATACCCAAACAACTCTATTCCATTGCAAATATTAATGTAGCCTATACTCTTTTTGATTTTTTTAATAATTATAATTATTATTCTTTTTCTATGTTTTTTTACTATGTGGATGTCATAATTGTAAGATTTTGGCATTATTTTGATTGCTAAATATTCAGTATATACAAAAAACAAAAACAAATAATGAACTCTCTATAAACTGAGTCTGAGAGTTTTATTTATTTGATAGTTTATTTCACATTTCTGGTTTATAAACATGTTTATGTTGTGTAACATACATTTTTTTGGTACTGTTTTTATAATTTTTTTTTAAGTTGTAAGAGCCTGGAGGTATTATAGACTTTGCAAATCCGGTTTGCAGACATTTGTGGGTACAGACATCCATTGTATGCTTTCTTGAGCATTTTTTTCTGGCTTTTTAATATTGTCCATATCGATATCGGAATTATATCATATCGACCGAAGTTAAGAAATATATCGTGATATACATTTTTGCCATATCGTCCAGCTCTATTTGTGCCTATACATTAGTTTAGTCAGAACTGAAGCCAAATCTGGAGCGAATCTAACAAAATAGCTTACAATAATGGTTCAAAAATTAGTAGCCCAAATGTGTATGTTAGGGAAAAATATTAAATAAAAATGTCAAAAATAACAAAAATCAAGAGAAGCAAAAAATATATACAATTTTGTTGAAGTGTTTTTGCATAATTTTGCAATATTTTGCATGAATTTAATTGTATTATATTTCCATTTCTATAGATGTTCTGTGACTAAAATATTATTTGAATAAATATATCTGTTAAAAATCTGTTTTGTTCAAATGCACCAATATATATTACCCATATTCACTGAAAAATGGAGAAATATATTCATTTTCAAAATGGGGTGTACACGTATGCTGAGCACTGTATGTTGCAACTTTGCAACTAAGCGTCATTATCTGACAATCTGGTTTTATTTAACCTTTAAGTCTTTCACTGCTCACTTGTAGTTGTAACCACTCTGAAGATGTTTAAAGACAAAAATACTGTACAAAAACATAAGAGTTTTAAACAAGGGACATGCTGTAGATACGGCCTTGTGGCAACAGATACGCATTTCTGAAAATCTCTGATGAAATCAACTGACATGATGATCAAAGCAGCTGAAATATGAAGAAGCGTTTGCTCATTGATCTCAAAGAAATGCCTTCATAACTTCTTCACTCCTTTTTTTATTATCCCTGAGCGTCTCGGTACATAAAAATGAGCCATCCAGACAACCTTTTATATATCAGCACCATTATTTTTTCCACAGTTTCTTATCTTAAATGCGTCTGATGCATTTGATATTGTTTTCAAAGGCTTTCACATCGCAGATAGACCCTTTTATTTCTCGCTGCTGCAGTGTTTACATATTTGCATTTGATTTTACATATGCAAAATACTTTAGTTTGATTGTGCTTAGTGGTATTTTGCATGAGGCTAGATTACATCAGCACACTACATGTAGAGATAAAGCATGAATATAAGGCGTCCCCCTATTAAAATCGTTATCATGTGTACATTTCCATTGGAAAAGAAATTCCCATAGTTCCTCATAGCAGCCTCACCCTCACGTCTAATAAAGAGCTACTGTCTGAACATACTGAAATAATAAAGTCAACACCATTCGCTTATCTGCTTCCCTATTTGAAGCCTGTGTTTTTCCTGAATCCATGCAAATCTGCAGCAGGTGCCAGCCTCGCCTCATTTGCACATTATGGCTGTGTGCGGCGTGTTCGAGTGTAACTCTCTTTCGCCGCACTACACGCTAATGCAAATCCCGGGCTGGGGCACTGATTTGCCTGCCCACATTTACCTGTGTTTGAGTAGTAATGCATGTGGGTTTGCCGTAATAGCCATGAGTGATGATTTATGGTCATAGTGGAAAAGCGGAACTCCATTCCGTCGGTTGAAAGCAGACCAATCAGGAAGCGATGTTTCCCAGTGGCTAATCTCAACCATCGGTTAGGCAGTTAGGCCTGCAAACCCACCCTCATTTGTTAATAAAAGCATGCGTCCTCTCAGAAGGGCATTAGTCTCTCTTCCACTCGGTCTCGCATGTACTCACGTCTGGAACTATGCATGTAAACAGACTCTCACCACGTACACGCACACACACATGCCTCCCTCCTCTCTCATTCTCTCCCCATCATTACCCACCGCATTCAAAACGCCACGTCCAGCCAGCAGCTCTGTGAAAGAGCTCCAGCATTTCTGAGGCAGCATGTAGCAGTGCCCAGCAGCCATTACGAGTCCCCATAATGGCCCCTAAGAAAGGGTCACCGTGGGACTCCTCCCTCAGCTGAATGGGTCCCGGTAGGCTTGGCGTCGGGGCGGAGGGTTTAGGTGGGCTGCCGGTGGGGGTCTGAGTAGCTGGGGTGGCAGTTTGGAGTGAACTCTGTGGATCAAGCCACAAAAGCTCAGCAGGGTCCCTGTCATTAGCAGGGGTGTGATGGGACGGGTACTGAATCAGAGAAGGAGGCAGGGGGGAAGTGGGAGGGAAGTAGAGTTACTGGAAAAACCTGGCTGGAGCTTTATCTCTGCATGAAGCTGGAGTGTTTTAACCACCTCAGTGCTGTTGAAGCTTGGGTACTGTATGTCTTTTTCCATTTAAAAAAAAACTTTTCTCGACATGTCTGTGAGATTTCTGAATATATAGGGTACTCAGTCAAAGTACTAGATAATAAATGTGTATCCACTTCACGTGAACACTTCTAATGACAAAAGTTGTGTAACAAGGTCAGTATATCTGTGTTCTGTGAAACGTACAGAAGCTAAATTCTTTTAAATTGAGAGTGTCAGTGATCATCTGTCAATGTCATCTTCATACAGCCTAAATTTTATATCTGCATGCATGATGTACGTGCAACAGTGCAGGTGTGAGGTGAATATTGACAGTGAATAGGTTTACTCAGTGGAACTGCACATCTGTCTAACACAACTGTACAGGATGGAGCAGAGTGCTTAGAAGGAAGTTTACCCAAGCCTCAAGGGTGCAGATATCGATTAAGTACATTTTACACAGGGACAATAATCTGAACTTGCAATTAAACAATATTAATGTGCATTTTTCAAGAAAATTTAAATTTATTTTATTAGGGCTACATGATTCTGAATAAAATGAGAATCAATTTTTTGCTTAAAATCAAGATCACAATTTTCTCATGATTCTGTAGATTTAAAATAAAGGTTAATATAAGTAGGCTATAATTATTGTTAATTTTCAAACATGGTAAAGCAACACTAATAATATTAGGCCTATGTGTAGATCTACTATTGGTTAAAATGCTACATTTTGTATAGACTTTGAATGGTGGACTTTAAATATGTCCTGGTTGTTAACAGTAAAGTGATGACATCTGATTACAACTCTTCATAATTCTGAAGTTTAATTATTATGTTTGTGACGTATGCTTGTAGTTTGTCTTTGAAAACATTATTAGACCATTTTTTTTCACTGGTAAAATGAAACATTTGTCATTATTCGATTCAACTCTTGCAGTATATTTAACATTATATGCTAGAGTAGTTAAACAGACCCAGTAAACATTTATTCTCTTGCACAACACTCACTATGTCTTCGCTTTGAAAGAAAAAACAAAACATATCAAATGCTTGTCGTAGTCATAACGCTAAAATGCGATAGGATCATTTAAATAATGTGCGCACTTTTGTTTTCACTTTCACTGCCACTTGTGCTCATGTCATGGCTGCCGTCACTTTGAGTTCAGTTTGCAACAAACTGAACGTTATTTACAACTTTACTACCTGTTATTCACAGCCTATGCAGGTTCTGTTCACTAAAACAGACATCATTGGCAGGCATGAGGTCATCCTCTCTGTAGTAAACAAACAGTCCGTCTTATGTGTGATTCCGCAGCTACGAATTAACATTACATTATGACAGAAATGACATTTTAGGGTGAATTATACCTTATAAGCACAGTATGTGACACTTTCAACACCATTTGCAGGTGTCCATGTTGCTGAGCATTGTGTATAAAACAATGTGAAGACTTGTGCGACTGCTTCTCTCCTGACCTTGAAAATATAATTGGCTGAATCGCAGAAAAACTGAATTAAGATCGTTTGTATGATCGAATCGAGATCACGACCTGTTTCCGATTAATCGTGCAGTCCTACATTTTGTGTAGATTTATTTTCTTTTAGATATTGTGCTGAGCATACCTTTAACTAAGTGTCACCTTATTTTAATTACAGAATTAGTGGACTATTAGATTAGGCTTAGGTTTAGTAAGATAATTTGACATACTTAGAGTCAGCAGAATGCCTGTTCTGACCACCAAAATACTGTCTGTTAGCTGATATTAAGTCTCTAATCCTATAATGACTACTAGTTGCAAAGCTACATCTAGTCAACAGAATTGTGACTATCAAAATTAGCGATGCATGATATATTGTGACCATGCAGGTATTGGTCAACAGACATAATTATATTCAATAAAAATGTAGTTATTTCTGCTGGTTTTTCCAGTGCTGCTGGCAAATGGGGGTTTTGATTGGGGGTTTTGTGAAAAAAACAGGACTTCATAATTACGATTTGTAAATAATTTTGTGAAAATACCTTGTAGTTTTCTTCAGTTACGTTTATAAAATAAGTTATCCTCTGTATTTGATGTTTTTTTTTTAAATCTGATTTGGAATAATTGATTTGATTTGATTTATTTCGACCATAAAAATACACAAAACAATTCTTTAAACAAAATACATTTCAACATGATCGAAAAGGAGCGGGATGAAGCACAAGCTTATTATTTTCTCCACCCAATTACCACACACATCATTTATCAATTATTTCAACTTATTTCTTCTTTTACTTATCTCTTCTTTTGACATGATGTTCTTAATTAATTTCAAAGTTTGTATTAAACAGCCCATAATCCATAATGTTTATCAGTCATCATTGTTGGCCAAAAGTTCTGTATCAGTGCACTATAAATACTATTATTACTAAAATAGTACTATTTTAATCTTTCTGTTTCAGAACAAAATTTAAATAAATTGTTATTTTCATTTACTTTGCATTGATTGCATAATTTACCAGCAATTTCTGAGTGACATTCACCAAATGTTTGTCAGTACAAAAGTCAGATGCGAAATACTTCTTTATTTGAATTCTAAATAGAGCTTGCTGTCCTTATGCACACAGCACATTTAAACCATCAGGAAGTGGCTATTTGCTGTGGCTGTTTTAAGAGGTGCGTATACAAACTCGGACATTAGATGCGGCTGATCCATCACTGCCACAGAGCATCTGTACACAAACTTAAGATATGCTAATGCTGGCCCTGGGGTTTTCGGAGAGGATAACCGAGACTTTGATGTTAACTCGTGTCGGTTGTGTTCCTTAGGGACTAAAATAGGGCTGAGAGTGTGAGAAAGAGAGGAGAGATGATCTGGGAACAGGTTTATTCTGTTGAGTGCTTTGGTTTAAACAGTGTGTTGCATTTCTCCTTTGTCTGTTTTTGTCTCCCTTTTTACCCCCAGCCTTATATTTAAAACAGTTTATTAGCATAACAAGTGTTCTTATGTTGCTAAGCTTTTACAGACACCAAAAACGGAACAATTATATCTAAAAGCTCTTCATGCAGAGCTCTCTATCAGACTTCTAACCATCCATCCCTCCCACCGCTGAATTTATTCTCCATAACTGGGGCAGTAGTTCAGAGTGAATGGCTCTGGTAGTGAATGCCCTCTTCCCTTGTTTTTCTAGTGATGTGGCGTACTGCACTTAACCTTCTCCGCTTCAGTGGAGGACAAAGGAGACACTCTTCAAACACAAACCCTTCAGCGAACAGGGGAGGGAGAGCCAGTTTGAGCTTTAATTGTTCTTACACTAACAATGAAAATTGCTGTGAGTGGAGGGCGTGTTGTTGAAAACTGTGTGAGTGTGTGTGTGTGTGCTTCTGACACTCGGATTCCCATCATGCTCCTGTGTGAAACTGATACATTATGGTGTGATGTTCATTCACTTTGGCACCTGCTCTGCTTTTCCCAGCATTCACTATTGATTGTTTGAAGAGTGATCGATCATGCCAGACTTTGACCACTTAAAGCAATCATTTATTCAAAATTAAGATTTTTGAAGTTTTTTTTTTTTAAACTTCATCCTCTTAAAATGGTTTTAAAAAAACTGTAAAACTACTTTTATTCTAGCCGAAATAAAGACTTTAAGATTTTCTCCTAAATAAAAAATATTCTTGTCATAGTCTTTAACATCATAATCGTCAATGTTGTTGTTGTTGTTATTATTACTATTATTATTAATATTATTATTATTTTTAGATCTCCATCAGGGCTGCTCTGATTGATCAGCCGGAGCCGATAATCACATTTTATGACTCGATCAGTACACGCTAATCTGGCCGATCACATGAACCGATCGCAAGATCAATTTTATCTTCTTATGCATCAAATATGCACTCCAAACTTTAGAATTCTTCTTTCGTCATTTGCAACGTTTCTAAACTGCTTTGTTAGTCATTTTTATTATCAAATTTTTAATGTCTTATCTATTATTTTCTGTAAAGCTGCTCATGACCATGATGTGTTCACACTAAATCAGTACTGGCCAATCACCATGACGAGAAATCGGTACTCGGTATGTGCTTCAAAAATCCTGATCGGAGCATCCCTAATTATTATTATTATTATTATTATTATTATTATTATTATTATTATTATTATTATTATTATTATTATTAACTATTACCAGTTATTACTATTGACTAATTATTAATGCTGTTATTCTAATTTATGTAACAATAACAATATTGTTGTTAAATTAACAGCAAAAGTAACATTATTAATAAAATATTCATATAATATTATTTACTAAAACACTACTATATGTTATAATGTATAGTAAATTGATAAAATAATATACTTTTAGTTATATAATAATATAGAAAATGATTAAGTTAACATATTAATTTGCTGTGTTTAATTATTACATTTATAACGCACTACACTGAGTAAAATACATTATCATAAGCATTCTGAGCTATTTTCTGCTATTCTTTAAAATTGTATAGAAATTTGATTAGATCTTTTAAATATAAAATTAACTAGTTTAAGAAATTAGATAACACTAATAATGAAGCACCTCATAATGTAATAATGCATAGTTTTCCTCTGATTTCATATAGGCAAGGCAAGTTTATTTATATAGCACATTTCATACACAATGGTAATTCAAAGTGCTTTACATAAACCAGAATAAAAGAAGCAAAAAAATAAAAACGATGAAGAATTAAAAATTATTAAGAACAGATAAAAACTGATTAAAATGTGTTAAAACAGGTTTTAAATGATTAAAAGAGAAAAGAAAGACATACTAGTGCGATCCATCAGATGTAGCACAGTGGTCATTCACTAAAGGCACAGCTAAATAATGTGTTTTAAGTCTTGATTTGAATGTGCCTATACTGTAATAAATATCTGTAGCAGTTTTCCATATTTTGTGATTCTTGTATTTATTTATTTCCCCTCCATTTATTAATACTTTTGAATTACATTATGGGACCATGATCTTTTTTTAAACTTGTTTTAACCTTGAAAAGTTTGAAAAAAGCGACTTTTATTAATATTTTAAGAGTTTAAAGTGATATAATGTCTGGGTTGGTATTGTATATTACATTCATAAAATATAATAAACTGCCAGTACCTTATCTGTTATTTTACAAATTTTTTTCTTCATATATTATATATTATATTATTTCTAACTATACTAAAATGTTAATAAAAGTGACTTTGTTAAACTGTAGAGTTTAATTTTCTACATCACAAGTAAACAGAGCAGAGGTTAAGTTCCCATAATGCAATTTACAATTGTAAATAAATGGAAAACACTCGTGAATCACAAAATACGGGAAGTGTTAATTATCAGATATTTTTACAGTGTACTAGCAGTAGGAAACTAATTAAAATGTAATTGGTGGCTTTTGTCATCTTATAAACGGTACCATCAAGTAGACAAATTTGTATCCTGGACTTTTTTTATTTATTTCATTTGGCTAAACGCCTAACCACAGCGCTAATGTATGATCTTTTTTTGTTAATGACAAAAACATATCACTAAAACTGTAGTCCCCCAGCACTGTTTCCTTCCTTTATTTATTAATTAATTTATTTTTTATATTGTCCATGGGCTCCAGTATTAATAGTCCAGCGCTATTACCCGAGCAGCCCTCCCTCCATGCATCATGTACACTTATCTGCAAATTACCGGTGTGATCGATAACCAGTAAGCGTACGAGCAGATCAATACATGTGCAGGCAGGGAATGAAGGGGGCTGAGGTCTAATGACGAGCCATTGATTTTTAAATAACCGCTCGAGTTTCTGAGACACTGATTACTATGGGTCTCTGAATCCCAGGCCTACCACCTCAGCCAAGGCTATTAAATCAGGAGCAGCTGCCGTCAGACAGACATATTTAGAGCCACTGCACTAAACACACACAAACACACACACACACACCAGGTTATGGGGATTTTTAAATGCACCGCTGGGATGGCCAAACGATTAGACTCCACCGAAGAGCACCTTACTACAATGGTGAGCTCAATGAAAGAGAACAGGCCACTGAATAGGAAGTGCTGTTTAGTGTCTATTCCAATATCACATTTAATATTATGTCAGACAGAAAAATAAAGGGTCATTCATTAAGGGGTCATTCATTATCACATTCATTAAGCATTTTAGGGTATACTAGTCAAGGAGTTCAAAAGTTTGTTCATAAAGGAGCTGTTAAGGAGTTTAGGATTGGTGAGATTGTTTTATAAAGATAAAACTTTTTTTCTGCAGTATTTCAGAATTTAATAAGTAACAACACAACTGCAGAAATATTAAATATTATTGCAATTTAAAGAGATCGTTCAGCCAAAAAGTGGTTTTAAACTTTTGAGGATTTTATTTTTCAGTTTAATGTTGGAAATTGCTAGAATTACATCCATAGTAAGTAAAAATAAAAAATAGAATAATTAATTAAATAAATAGATAGAAATACAGGGAAAATCATTGACAGACATGCAACATTCTTCTATCTTTGTGTTCAAAAGAAGAACGAAACTAAAACATGTAAGTAGAGGGTGAGTAAAGAATTTTTTGTTGGTATTTTTGTTAGTATTTTCATTATTTGGGGTGTACTATCCCATATTTACTGCCCACTTTTTAAATATATTTTGAAATGCTGTTCATCTTGTGATGGCACAGAACGTTTGAATAAATTTCTATTTAAAGTTTATTTTTTGTCTTCAAAAATCATTCTAATATCCCTGTGCTTAGGTAATATTTCTCATTAATATCAGTGTTAAAAACAGTTGTGTTTCTTTAATATTTTTAGAAATTTTTATTTATATGTTTGCTTGTGATTTAATTTTTTTTGTCACAGAACAGCTGTCACTTTTTAACAATTTAACTCCTTAACTTTTACATTGCAATATTTTTTTCCTGTGTGATTATATATTGCAATATATATACAATTTTACTAGATGACTTTAAATGGCTCTATTTGGAAAGTCATTATTTAGATTGTTTTGTTGAGGAGTGAAATATAAATATATTTTTATGTAATTTATTATATATATATACAGTGCTCAGCGTATATAAGTACAGTCCTCACAAATCTATCTTTTAAATTTATACTTCTAATAGGACGCTATACAATATTGTATTTGTGTATATACATTAGATTAGTCAGTACTGAAGCCAAATCTGGAGCTTATTTAACAAAATAACTTATGATAACGGTCCAAAAACTAGTACACTCAAATTTATATGTTATTGAAAAATATTAAATACAAATTTAAAAAGAGGAAAATTCAAGAGAAGCAAAAAAAAAAAAAAAAAAAGGAAAACTTTTGTTGAAATTTTGAAGGTTGTAATTTTTTTTTTGCAATATTTTGCTTGAATTTAATTGTATTATATTTCAATTTCTAAATATGTTTGGTGACTAAAATATTATTTTAATAAATATATCGGTTTTAATAAATCTGTTTTGTTTAAATGCACCAAAATACATTTCCTATATTCACTGAGTAATGGGAAAAAATATTCATTTTCAAAATGGGCTGTACTCATTTATGCTGAGCACTGTATATTAAACAAACTAAAGTCATAAATAAACACAATGGAGAATAAAATTTAAAGGAAAATAAACAGTGATTTATGTTTTTCTGGGGAGAGTCTAACAGTATTCGTGTACAAACATTAAACAATCAATTGTAAAGTAACATTGCATAGTCTTCATCATATAAATAATTCAATTTTTTTTCTTTAATAAACGTCTTTACGCATTACTTAAACTCACTTAAAATGCTTACATAGTCACAAGCCCCAAAAACACATTCAGATCATTAACTTTCACTCTATAATGGTCCAATTCTGCAGTGTCTCCACAAATCTCATGTGTTTTTACCAGTGGTTTCTGGTCATCTATAATCCAAACTAGGGCTGGGTGATAAAATTGGTATCGATATTTATTGACCGAACACACTGTCAATATCGATTAAAAAAAATTCTGTATTAAGTTTTGGTATGAAGCGCTATAGTTTTATTAAAATGTGGCTGCTGAGCGTGCGCCTTGGAAGCAGTGCCAATAAACTTAGGGTGTAAGTTTGTCAATTCCAGTTAAGGCACGCTACTTGCATCACGCGCACATGTTGTGCAAGATGCACCTAGTTGAAAACATTTCTTTATTTCAGAATGCCGCAAGGGCATGCACCGCAATTCATGTAATCATACTGTAACTAACCAATCTGCTTCACAATTTGTACGGAATATACACATTTCAGTAATAACGGCAGACTAATTACCTCAGACAAACACAGCACATCCAAACACTGCAGTACTTTTTACTTTCTCCATAAACTTGTATCGAAACCACAGTTTTTCATTTGTCATCCTCTGAGAAAACGCTTGATGGTCGCCTAGTTACGAGAGACGCCAAGGGAGTGCAAGTGCAAAGTCCATTGTACATGGTCAAGGAATCCACACGCACACTTGTCACTTCAAGTCAGAATAACAACACATGCGAAAATGAGTGCCATGGCAAGCTGCAGTGAAGCGAATGTAAATAAAATAGGATTTAAGGATGTCGTCAAAGTGGCTTTTTGGTTTCTTTTCTTGTGCATCCCAGCCACTAGCTCCCCATCTGAAAGATTTTTTTAGCAATGGGGTAATACAGTCATTGAACTTCACAATTTGTAATGTTGCAATATGTATTTGAATAATTATGACTGGTTCCTTTCCTTGAAAGATCAGATTTAATTATCATAATTTGTGTTGTTTACAGAGTTTGAGGTTAACGGTATCATTATTATTTCACACCCTACAGATGTTGATCTACCTTAAAATTCGCTTTGATTGTTCAGTATTTATGCTTTACCATTGCACACACTTTATAACATTTTATTTATCAAGTTTAAGAGTCTCTTTAACACTTATGTTTATTTTATTATAAAGAGATCAGATATTTAGTGGAAAATTTTTGTTTTTGACTATTAAAACTGTTTGCCTTAATAATGTTGGTAAATTTAAATAAAGTGATTAAATAAATAAAAAATCCTAATATTCCTAATAATGTATTGTTAAAAAATATTCAATAATTATCTATACAGATTGATATGAAACATGAAATTGTCATAATTTTTTTTTTTTGCAATATCGCCCATCACTAATCCAAACTGAACATTGCATATCTTGCAATGTGACTATTGCGGACACACACATTGCAATATCAATGTTGAAACGATATATTGTGCAGCCCAACTCTTTACCCAATAAAATTTCCTTCAGACCATATACTGACCACAAACATTTGAACAGTATTGTATGCATGAAGAACTACCTTTGAATCAAGGCTTCGTAATGTTAAACAAACATATCCAGAATCAATATTTATTCTTCTCTCTCTGACATTACAGCTTTATCACATGGATTAGTTATATTTAGCAACAATATAATCTATTTTAAAGCAGGAGATTATGTCGTTCAGTAATCACAAAATAACTGCCTGTTGTAGTCAAGGAAACGTACAGATTAATATTTTTATATTGCTGCAGAAGACATTGGTCTACGTTTTTATGTAGCACTGTCTGAATAATTTAACCTTATCTTAACCTGTAATCACCATTATCTGTTGTTAATCTGCAGCTGAATTGTATAATATTTACACCAGACCAATCCTGATCAGTGTGGTTATCCCTCTAAAGAGCTTATGACATGGGCCGCGTGCCCCTGGCGTGACCCCGCTGGGCCAGATGCCACGCACTCTTATTGAATACAGGCCGGTAAGAATGATGAATGGCATTATGATGTAAGAATACAAAACATGTTTATTGGGCTGCAGGTCTGATTTGACAAGACAGGATAGCAGACCACCGTCTAAGTTTGTTTATTCTGACAGACAAGATGACAAACAATTATCGCATCCCACAGTGACAAGATGCACTAATTAAGCAGTTCTGAGGATGTGGGAGCTTTCAATGCTGACAAGGAGTTTGCATTAATTGTTCTTTTGGATTTTGGATTAATTGTTAGTAAATTGTTATGTGTGTTTGATCAGCTGCTGTTTTTGAATACAGAAAGATTGCGTAACATGTTTTATCTCATGGTTAGGGCCATACGGAATCTGCAGACGTTTTTTGCTATTTCTGCTGAGAATTTTGGTAAAAATCTGCAGATTTCTGCTGAATTATTTTGGGAGTATCATAACTAAAACCTTAATATGTGAAATAAAAAATTAGATTTTATTAACTTGTATTTAATGTTTAAAATGCAAATCCAATTAGATTCACTTTATTTGGTAAACAAAGCAAGACTCTCATATAATATATCTACTAAAAGACAAAAAAAATATTACTGTACAAACTGTATTGTACATGAATCAGATGAACATTTTCATATTAGTCAATAATATTACTGTAATTAATCTAAAAACTGAATAAATATAGATTTACACACATTTACTCAAGTAAATAAGGTAAGTAAATCTGCGTGCGCAGATTCCGTGTGGGCCTCATGGTTATAACACCCAGATTTATAGTTTGTTATTTTTCAGTGACAAAAGGGAGGCTTAAAGCATCAAAACTATATGCCTATTAAAGCTATGAGTCCTATTTAAATGTATAATCTCTAATAAGTATCATTCACTGTTATATCCAAAGAAATATCAGGCATGTTTAATCAATCATTTGATGAAATATTAAAAGACTCATAATTTGAAAATTAAAAAAAAGTGATTAAAATTTATTTGCAATATTGCCCCAAAATATTGTTATTTTTTTAAATTCAAAATGTATACTTTAACAATGTTCTTGAAACAACTTGGTTTTACCCATTTGTGCAACATACATTTTGGCTCATTATTCATATAGTATGGTCACTCATTTTATTCATTCATTCATTCATTCATTTTCTTTTCGGCTTAGTCCCTTTATTAATCTGGGGTCGCCACAGCGGAATGAACCGCCAACTTATCTAGCATACGTTTCACGCAGCGGATGCCCTTCCAGCCACAACCCATCAATGGGAAACCCAAACACACTCATTCGCACACATTCATACACTATGGACAATTTTGCCTACCCAATTCACCTGTACAGCATGTCTTTGGACTGTGGGGGGAAACCGGAGCACCCGGAGGAAACCCATGCAAACGCAGGGAGAACCTGCAAACTCAACACAGAAACGGCAACCTACCCAGCCGAGGCTCGAACTAGTGACCTTCTTGCTGTGAGGCGACAGCACTACCTACTGCACCACTGTGTTGCCCCCACTCATTTTATTTATGTGTTAATAAGTACAGACAAGAGTAACACCATATCCTAACAAAATGCAACGCCACAACATATCAAGATATCTTTTCAATGTTAAAAGAAGTTTTTGTCTTAACCTTCTGTTATATGACAAAATTAACCGTTTTAGAAAGCTTTATTTCTGCGATGTCTCGGCAGAGCAACAACATAAACTACTATGACAATGATCACATCCATTAAATACAATTCACCACCTTAAATACCATTTGACGTGACATTTGGTTTGAATATCTAATAGTTTGAAAATGAAAGTCAGAACTGTGATTCAGTGCGAACCAACAACATCAGTCACACAAGAGCTGTTATTAATAATGCTATTAATAATGTTAAAGTGGTTTAATATGGATTAATTAGATTAAAAGCCTTTACCGTTTCGTTGGAAGTGCAGTGGTCTGTCATGTCGAGGTTGCTCCAGAAAGCCAAATTGCTTGTCGCTGGAATCTTGTGGTGCAGATGTTGTTAGGACAAGTTTTGTTCAATTTTGTTTGATTTTTATTGTTATGGCAAAACCCATATATATTTTCATAAATTCGATTAAAACATTGAAGTACATGCAGTTAACATGCTTTCTATGTAGGGCTATTTCAAATAAGTTAGTTTGATGCAGACACTAAAACAGACTACAATTTACTGTTTAAAGGTTTGGGGGATACAATTGATTGGTTGATTTGATTCTTTTATTTGGTTTATTGAGAGTAAAAGTCTGCATGTGGTCGACAAAAAGTACTATTGTGAAATGCCGTTGCAGTTTACAAAAGTTTTCAACAACTATTATGGTGCTAACTTTTCAGCAGCAATAACTCTAAAGTTATCTGTTATTATTCATTTTACTGAATTATTTCATGAATAAAGAGTTCAAAACAGCTTTATTTAAAAAAATAAATGTTGTCATCATTACTCTTTTTTTTGTTCAGTTTATTGTCTCTCTGCTGAATAAAAGTAATGTCTTTACCGTATGTGATTTATACAGTACATCAATTACCATTACATTGTAAATATGATAGCACCTATTATTTTAACCTTTTATTTATATTTCTAGTTTATCTAGTCTGGATGTCGTCATGAACATCACTGGTGTGAATAAAAGGCCGAAAAGACACAAGTACAGAAACGTGTAGACGTGTAAGGGTAATTTGATGCAGATACTAAAATACTTCAGTTTAAATGTTTGGGGTATACAATTGATTGGTTGATTTAGATTTTTCGATCGGTTCATTGAGATAAAAAGTGTTTGATTTAAAAAAATACAGCAAAAAGTTATATTGTGAAATATTTTTCTGAAACTATTGTGAAGCTAACATTTCAGCTGCGATAACTTCAAAGTTATTTGTTATTAATAATTTTACTGAGTTATTTGATGAATAGAAAGATCAGAACCTCTCTATTTTAAAAAGAAATATTTAGTCATTCGTCATTAG
This sequence comes from Danio aesculapii, assembly GCF_903798145.1. NCBI lineage: Eukaryota > Metazoa > Chordata > Actinopteri > Cypriniformes > Danionidae > Danio > Danio aesculapii. Next base: position 32,206,714 of record NC_079441.1, on the reverse strand, counting down.
TCTCGCTAACTTAATAAAATTAATATCTTTACTATGTGTGATTTATACATCAATTACGTTGTAAATATGATTTATATTTAATTGACATTTCTAGTTCAGCTCATCTGCATGTCATCATGAACATCACCGGTGTGAATGAATGGCCAAAAAGACACAAGTACAGAAAGAGAGACGTGTCGTGTAGAATCAAGAGAGGGCTAATGAGCAAGAGACGAGGAATCAGAATGGAGCAGTGAATGAGAGTGACACCAAGAGAGACGGAGAGATACGGAGTGGTGGCACTCGAGGGAGCGAGTATGCGGGGTCTGATGTTAAGTGTTTTATTATGACAGAATGACTATTGCAGCAGTCAAGTGGTGCTGCTGTCAGCCAACAGCTTCCATTAGAATAAGCACAGGAGCTCTTCAGGCAGACGCTAGCACATTTTAATCCCACATCCCTCATTACGGAGCCAGCTAGGTCAACTCTCAATGCGCACTAGTCGAAATAAACTCCTCATTCACAGCCTCCCTCCATCCCTCCCTGCACCACTTTACGAAGCGCTGGGTAATGTTTTTCTATTGTGGTTGCTGTATTAGGTGGCATGTAATGAAAGGGAATTGCATTATCTCGTAGAACGTTGTTAGATTTTTTTTTTAGGCGTGTATCATTTTGAAGGATTGTAGTTTTGATTTTTATGCAGTTTTTTTTTTTCTCTCTCACTCTCTTTTGCTTTATTGGGTCTGGAATACTGACATCTATCAAGGCAATCCTTTATTACACCACTAAATTGTAATCCTTCAGTTTGAGTGTCTATAGAGAGGACTAGTGAGATGTAGTCTTTCAAAAGCACTACAAGTGAGTGAGAAACCGAATTGGAAATTGCACATTGCCTGAGAGAACTGAGGTGGAGGAGCAGAGTGGGTGGAAAAGGGGGATACAATGAATAGAGATGGAAAGGTTTAAGCCGGTTAGTTTATCGCAGAGTGTTGGTTTAAATTTAGTTTCTCTACACGTTTTCACTACATTTTTGTTCATAAAACTGTAGTGCAAAATAGCCAGCTAAGTAACCTGATGTGTTGATCCTACCACAGTTTGGTGAAGAGTAAAGTGAAACAGCAATCCTTTATATTTTCACATTTATATCTGATTACATTATACCGGTCAATCAATGGTAGGTGGGAACGTGCATCACATTTATGCTGTGTATAAAGAAAATGGCTCTTGTGTGGAATGTCTCTAAAATTAGTAACAGACGAAACGTTTGTAGGTTTTGCACGGATATAATTTCAACACAACTAATATGATTTATTTTTATTTTAAAAATCAACTCTTCTATGCTGTTTTAACAGAACTGTGTGTGTATAGTGTGTCCACATTCATATTGAAGTGATATAAACACAAGTCTCTTTTTAAGAAATTTCTGATGTTAAAATGAAATCCAAATCCCAGTGATTTTTAGGCCCACTTTGATGTAGGAGTACAGTTTTCCCCACCCACAGAATTGATTGGAAGGCACATATTAACGTGTTTCCGTAGTAGCGCGTATAAATGTCCACAAAACAGAATTTGCAAAGAAACTGGGATTGAAAGATCTGTTCAGCTCTCTGCGATTAGCTGCGCCTCCAGAATGTGTTTTATAAGTTTCAAATGTTTGCATGTTTGTAATAAAGTAAAGACAGTAAAATCTCTATGTAATTCATAACTGCTGGAATCACCTCACCACAGTCACATAGTGTCGGTACAACAATATATGAATGCAAAAACAGTACAAAGTTAAACGTGTAAGTGTACTGCAAACTTTGTAAAGCATTTGTGTGTGACTCATTGTTTCAGAAAAGCTTGAATAAACCTCACCACAAATACATCAAATAAACTTTTGACCACATTAATGAGCTAAATTTCTGCTTCATCCTTGTCTGTCTCTGTCACTGACTGCTGTTTATCTGACATGAGGCATGAGAAGCAGTCGCGCACATGGAAATAGTTGGAGCTCATTTGCATTTAAAGGCACAGGCTACAAAAACAGCTATACTTTGGCCTGAGCCCAAAATGAGCATATTCTGCAGTGTATAATAAATAGTCTGATGGGTATTATGAGCTAAAACTTTACAGACATATTCTGGAGACACCAAAAACATATAATGTAAAGGGGATAAAATAGGAGCCCTTTAAAAGAAAATATTTAATATGAAATGTTAATATGAAATAAAAGAATTAAGAGTGAAGAAAGCTCAATTTACTTTACCATTGTATTAAGCTAATGAAATAAGAATGTTCAGTGTTTTTAAGACAACTTGGAAGAGAGAATACACTTTGCATTTCCTAATAAAATAGTGGAATTAATCATCATTAATTTGAAAGATGAAAAAAGAGAAAAATTATACCGTTTATGTTTTGCTTTACATATTATAATGTTGTGAAGCTTGAATATGCTTGATATTGTTGATTTTATTATATTGGTGTATTAATAACATTTTTAAAAATGTATCTTTTAGTTTAACATTTCAATAACAATAATCTACAAGTGATTAGCATGACAATAATAGAGTATTTGCAGAAGTATGCAGAAGGACTTTTAATTTTTCAGTAACCTGGGTCAAATGCTTCTGGTGGTGAACTGCAGTTACAAAATCACAGTGTTTAAAGTCTGTTTTCTTTAAAAAGATCATCGATCTCCACTGCCTGATTGAAATAAGAAAGTGGGTCTCAGATTGTACAAGAAGCACTGCATTAAATAAAATTTTTCCACACCATGTCTTTAAAATATGAATATTTATTTTACACCTGTATATTCAGTGGAGATTCTGCGTAAGCCTGCCGATTTTGACGGGCACATGCGAGAACGGCTTTTCATCTCGTTTTACACTTGAACAACTAAATGAATGCTGAAGTCTGTTTAACTGATTATATTGTAGTTACATTACAACATCGATGCTGTAAAAGAAACCTTATGAAATTGAAAAAAGTCACATTAACCGTTCACCAGAAGTTTATCAGTATGAGTAAACATTAGCTCTGCATATCCCATATTCACATCCAGATCTTAGATATCAGTGAATACAAAAACATCAAGTAAAAAAACAACAACAACGTAATAATAATAGGAGGTGTTTAGCGCTTCACAATTTGCTGCATGAATGTTTCTACTCATTTCATGCCTGTTGCATGGTGTCAGCGAGTCATTTCTCTCTCTCTCTCTGTCTCTCTCTCTCTCTCTCTCTCTCTCTTTCTCTCTTTCTCTCTCTCCGGCTCCAGGCCTTTTTACCCAGGTCGACACCACAGAAGGAATCTGCGCTGCTGCCTGGCGACCGGTCCAGTTTCTAAGGAAACGGTTGTCATGGCAGTGATTATGGTCTGGAGAAAGCCCATACTACTCTAATGAGACCATTTACCATCCTCTCTCAGTTGAGACGGAGGGCTGTTTCAGGCCTAATTTGGCAAATGAAATGTATTTTTTTTCCAGTCGGCCTGTCATAACGCTGTGCACGCTGCTGCTGCAATGATGAGCCGAAGTGAACCTTATTAGCAATAGCAGGCAGCAGTAGCACGCAATACAAGCGAATGTGTAGGGAAATTGTTCACACCAATTTTTTTTTGTCCAAGAGGTGTCGTCTCGGAGGCTGACAACGTTTCATATATCACAGGCATCATTAGCCAAACAGCGAGCCCAAATGAGTGTGTGCGTGCAGCTGAGACCTGAACCGCCTCAATCAATGATCATGGCAGGCTGTTAATCAATGAACCTGTTTGAAAGAGACGGCCCTCGGGGACCAGAGCCAAAGCCACGGAGAGACGGATGGAGCGGAGAGGTGTGGTCCACACCCAGAGAGAGCTAAGATAGGAATGTGAACGGAGAAAAAGAGATGGATGGAGAGGGCTGTGTTAGTGAGAGGGGGCATCGCTGAGGGCAGATGTATTTATCTGGGTAATGATAGTCATCTGGCGCTCTGTGGCCAAGCTCTGCATGCCGGTGACAGTGATGTAGAGCATTGTGTGTGCGTGTGTTAGTGAGAGAGAGAGAGAGAGAGAGAGACGTCCCCATGGTGCTCATTAAGCTGCCAACGACTGCCTGCTCCCCTCCTCGCCAGCGCGCTCCCCCCGCCCCGGGCCTCTAAAGTGCCGTTTATTAATTCATAAAAACACATTGCACAAGTGACTGAGTCTGATGAGCCCTAGAGCAGCAAAAACAGGAGTCGAGGGTGGAGGGAGATGGGGAGGGGGTGGTGGGGGGCAGCGTTCCCACCTCCCCCTCTCGACATCGCTGGCAAACTGGCCTTGGATAAAAAAAAAAAGAGGGCGCAGACACAGATGTGTTGTGAAACTTTTATAGCTGCTACTGCAGTTTCCCTCCGGCTGACAGAGGAAGGACAGCCAACATGACTGCTGCTGCTCTTGTTTTCTCCCTCTCTCTAGTTATACTCGCTCCTTTTTCCTTTTTGCTTTCTCTCACTGTCTGTCTGACATTTCATTGGTTCACAGATTAGGCGTCGTACACTTGTCACTACTGGCTGTCTGAGAGTCTGTGATTGAGCTTGTGTGTGTGTGTGTGTGTGTGTTGCTTTAGTGAGTGGGTGGTTGCATGGTTATTCTTATCGAGACTCGACAGGCCTACCCCTGAAGATCAGTGGTGTGTGTGTGCCTATGTGTGTGTGTGTGTAGGGGGGTCAGGTTGTTTATTTGCCCGTTCACCTATCTCTCCCTCTCTTTCCGTCTCTCCCTTCATCTCTTTCTTCCCCCTCCAGAGAGGCTGAAAGGAACAAGGCCCTGGTATGGATTGCTGTGATTGAATTAAATACATTAGCTCCAGGGCAAAGGGATGAATCCTCATGTGGTATCCAGGGTGAGAGAGGAGAAAATGTGTTTAGCTGCAGGAGCCCTGAAAACCAAGGCTAATGGATCAGAGAAATCATAGAGGGCTGATGGGGAGGGAGCAAATAGCCTAATATTAAACACCATTACAGGCTGCTCTGGAAAGATGCGACCCATAGGGTTAAAGCAGAGCTGGACTGAGTGACGCAGAAAAAGAGAGAGAGAGAGAGAGAGAGAGAGAGAGAGAGAGAGAGAGAGAGAGAGAACAGTGGAGAATAGAGTTGTTTCAGGATCGTTCAAGTTCGGCTGGGATGACAAAGGCAGTTAGAACAAGCTTTACTGAGCAACATGCAACTGCCAACATATCGGTGGAAAATATTTTTTGTTGCACATGCTTTAATGTCTTTATCCATTATTTGAACTTATTCACCTATTCATTCATGGTCATTTATATTAATTCTTAATTACATGTTTAAAACATTCATTTATAAATTAATTTAGTTAATTGTTCAATCATAAATTTATTCATAAAGCTACTTATTCAGTGATTTCCTCATTCATTAGTTTTTTTCATTCATTCATTCATTCATTCATTCATTCCTAAAGCTACTTAATCAATGATTCCTACATTCATTCATTGGTAATTGCCAATTTTTTGTTTCAATCATTCATTCATTCATTCATTCATTCAAAGTTACTTATTCGATGATTTATTCATTCATTCATTTATTGATTGATTCATTCATTCATTCATAAAGCTACTTATTCAATGATTTTTTTTATTCATTCATTGGTAATTGTCAACTTTTAGTTTCATTCATTCATTAAATTGTTCAAAGTTACTTCAGTGATTTCTTCATTCATCCATTCATAAAGCTACTTATTCAACAATTTCTTTATTCATTCATTTATTCACTGGTAATCGCCAAATTTTAGTTTCATTCATTTAAAGCTACTTATTCAGTGATTTCGTCATTCATTCATTAATTTATTCATTCATTCATAAAGCTACTTATTCAACGATTTCTTTATTCATTCATTGGTAATTTTAGTTTCATTCATTAATTCGTTCAAAGTTAATTATTCATATTTTAATTTTTCTTTTTCCATTTACTCATTGTGGAAACTCATTTATTCATTCTTCCAATAGTTTTCGCTTATTATTTAGTTCACTCTGGCAGTCTCACTCACTCACTCACTCACTCACTCACTCACTCACTCACTCACTCACTCACTCACTCACTTATTCATTAAATAAGCTTGTTTTTAATTAAGTTTTCTGTTGTATTAATTCATTCATTCCTTTATTGTATTAATCAACTAATTAATCCATTCATTTGTCATCAACCTATTTTTATTCATTCATTTATTCAACCTTACACCAAATTAACTCAATTAAGCATTCGTTTGATTTTCGGGGGAGGGGGTTGTAACTTATTTTAATCAATAAATATTTTTTTTTCATTTATTCATTGCTTTAAAACGTTTTCATTCATTCATTAGTTTGTTCTTTTTTTCTTTTTACTACAAAGACGCTGTTTTCATGCGTAAGTAACATCGTAAACAATGTAAACAACAGGTCTCCGGCAGAAACAGTGATATAAACAAAGGAATAACTATCCATAATTCAACACTATTGTGTCGGTGGACTAACTTGTTTGATGGTATGTTGTTCTGAGGATTCTTACCTTTCAAAATAAACCATGATGCACAGCAATGAATGCGTGTGTGTCTTGTTATTACAATGATTATTATGTACTCCAGATTTAAGCGTGTTCTGTACAACTTACACAAATTTAGCAAATACATTTTTTATAAGCATCCCGTTCAAAAACGACTACCTACAATCTACAAACTTGATGGTTGTAGCTTAAAACTGATGAGTAGTTTGTCAAGATTACTCATGTTTTTTAATGTAATCTATTCGTAAAAACTGAAATGTTAAAAAACAGTGAGTACCAGTAACTCCACATCCTGACGCTGGCTAAGAAGATTGTTCATCCATTCTTACATCAACTTATTCACCCACTCATTTACTCATTTATTCAAAAGTGTGTTTAATTTTTCATTCATACATTCATTAGACAGCTAACTTATTTATGTGTTTGTTTGGAACTTATTTTCTCAGTCATTCAAATGTATTCATTCATTAATTTATTCAGTTGACTTATTCCTTTAACCATTTGTTTGTCTTATTCAGACATTGTGTTTTATTAACTTTTTTTATTCACTTATATGTCACCCAGTCTTTTAATTTGTGACTTGATACTTGTACTTCTCTGTGTGTGGGTTTATGCGTATGCACAGAGCTCCTCTTTTGAATGTATGTTTAGCTGTGATTATGGTCTGGCTAGCATGGCTGCCCATGCATTGAAAATGGAGGACAGTAGCAGCCAGACGTAATTGGACACAGACGCATGGTGTGTTACTGCTGTTTCCTAATGTTTGCCTATGATTAGAAAGACTTATTATAATTGCTCTATTTATCTGCATAATGCATTATTGAATGTACCCAGAGCAATTCCATCTATCCCCTAATTAATGAATGAGTTCAGCGGTATGTAATTATACAGATACGCTGGCCAACTTTTTGTTTGGAGATTTTTAAATTCATCGCTTTTGGGTATTTTAAAACGATCTTGTGTTCTCTTCTCGCTAACAAGTAATTGCTAAATGCATGTGTAAGAGACAGTCGAAGACAAACAAAGATAGTGATGAAGGTAAAGAGAGAGGAGACGGGTGATGTGTGGGTGGCTGGCAACAGTAAACAGTTTATGTTCTGCCACCTTCTTCCTTCTCCTTTCTTCCTCTCTCTGTCTCTCATTAGCAGTTTTCACACATTGGTAGTGTGATGGCAATCAAAGCATCTCTGCATGTAGAAATGTAAAAAAAAGGGCTGTTCACTGATGCTTGCACACACAAACACACACCAACAACAGAAACCATTGGGCACACAGTTCTCATTTAATGATTGCTTTATTTTTTTAGGAATTATCATATTTGTTATTCATTCATAAATGTTTGAATTATTTGTTCATTTATGTATTTGTTAATATCCTACTATCATTCATTCATTCATTAACAGCAGAATAAAGAACCTCTGCATGTAATAATGCAAACGAAATTGACTGTTCACTGTCACACACCACAGCTATACACATCACAGTGTGACACAGGACTTGCATGTGAGTCAATTTATTTATTTATTCATTCATTCATACATTCATTCATTCATTCATTCATAAAGCTACTTATTTAGTGATTCTTAAATTTTTTGGTAATTTTCATATTTTTGTTTCATTCATTAATTTTTTAAAAACTTTTTTCTTATATTTCATATATACATCCATATATTTGTTAATACTATTATATTTCCATTCATTCATTCATTCATTTATTCAATAACAGTAGATTAAAACAACTCTGCATGAAACAATGCATTCAAAATCTACTGCTCACTGTCTCACACGCACCACAATGGTACACACCACAGATTGACACTGGACTTGCATGTGAGTCAGTTCATTCATTCATTCGTTCATTCATAAAGCTGCTTATTTAACGATTTCTTTATTTTTTGTAATTCTCATATTTTGTTTCATTCATTTTTGAAAAACTTTTTTTGTTAATTTATGTATTTGTTAATCCATTTAAATTCATTCATTCATTCATTCATTCAATCATTCGTTCATTCATTAACTGTAGATTAAAGCACCTTTGCATGTAATAATGCAAACAAAGATACAACAAACCACAGTGTGACACAGGACTTGCATGTGAGTCAGTTCATTCATTCATTCATTAAGCTATTATTCATAGATTTATTTATTCATTCATTCATCGGTAATTGCCAAGTTTTTGTTTTATTAATTTATTATTTAAATTAATTCATTAATTCATTCAAAGTTACTTATTTAATGATTTCTTCATTCATTCGTAAAGCTACTTATTCAGTGATATCTTCATTCATTCATTCATTCATTCATTCATTCATAAAGTTACTTATTCAATGATTTATTTGTTCATTCATTCATTGGTAATTGTCAAATTTGAGTTTTTATTCATTCTTTTGTTCAAAGTTACTTATTCAATGATTTCATTTATTCATTCAATCATTCATTTATAAAGCTACTTATTAAAGCATTCATTCATTCATTCATTCATTGGTAATTGCCCAATTTTAATTTCAATTCATTCATTCATTCGTTCATTCATTCATTCATTCATTCATTCATTCATTCACTGGTAAATGCCAATTCTGACTTTCATTCATTCATTCATTCATTCATTCATTCATTCATTCATTAACAGTAGATCAAAGAAGCTCTGCATGTAGAAATGTAAAATAAATGGACTGCTCACTGATGCTTGCACAAATAAACACTCTCACACGCCAACAACAGAAAGCACTGGGCACACATTGTCACAAACACCGCAACTATACACACCACACTGTGACAAAAGACTTGAGACCTGCATGTGAGAGTCTGTGTGCACGTCCTCTTTGTGCGCAAAGTGATAGTGACGGGGTCAGGGCTGGTTGTGACCTCCTGTCGGCAGGTTGGCCGGAGCGGCAGACTGAGTGACATCTGTGAGGTCATCGCTGCCGAAATAACAGACGTAAGGGCAGAGGAGGTCAAATCAGTCTGCTGTCCCCAAGAGACTGTTCTGGAAAGAAAGAAACACTGTTTGTGCATTTAAGAGTGACTGCCCTCTGCTGGGGAATCCAATCTGTTTTCTTAGTACAGAGGCTGGATTACAGAATTAGTTCTTTTGAAAATGTAGGTAAAGAGTAATTAAATAACAGCATAATGTGTCAACTATTTAGCATACCAAACTGAATATAGACTCATCAGTATCACTATCGACTGCTGATTAGATTTTAATGTCTTTTTTTTTTTAAATTATTATTAAAAGAACATTTAAATGAGCAACTAATACATGTATGTATAATCATAATTTACAGAACTAGTGCCAGTTGGTCAATTACATTTTGCAAACAACGGGATGGTGTGGACCTTTGAATGTTGTTTTTGACACTGGCAGGCACTGCAATCAAAATGGTTGAATATTATGACTCGTTTCCACTGAATGGTCCAGTTCACTTCGGTACGGTACTGGTCACCTTTATCAAGCTTGTGTCTCCACTGCCAAACCTCAAATATTTATTCTTTACCAGCACATGTAACGTTAACATCTTGTCATTCCGAGTTCATTATAGTCCAAAAGGTGATGATAATAGTTAAACATGGCAGTTTTATCAGGTTTTAAGTTGCTGAAAGAATCATTTGCTCCTTTGTTTTTTCGCTCTTCACTCTCACGTTAGTCTGTTTGTGAAAGGATCGGATGTCAGAAGCACTTCAATAATCACGTGCACATTATTATCATGAGCTCTAAGTTTGTTATTCCAAATATATACGTGCGCTGAGCGATCGATCGCAAATAGAGCTCTCTAGAAAAAGTGTAAATGATGGCTTTGTAAACAGCAACAGGACACACGGCTGATGACGACAAGGTTTGTTTGAGCTCGGGTCGACCATGGCTCGTTATTATATGTATATATTATTACGGTGTAATGTCTCGATTGTGTATTTAAAAATGGCGCTTCCTTTGTTTTCATTATTGCGGTTGTGTATACGCTGGTGACGTTTCTCTGTAAACCAATAGCGTTCAGCTGCACGTCTAGCTCTGCCTTTGGGTACCCTTTTCTTGTGCTTGGTGCCCTTTGGAAATGGTACCCAAAAAGTGGTACGGTACAGTTCGCTTTTTGGTACCTTTTGACACTGGAAATGGATATAAAAGTGTACCAAACTGTACCGTACCTCTCAGTGCCCTTAGCAGGGACATAAGGCGCTTTACCACTATCGTGCCAAGCCGTTCTAAGAACACTTCGCTATGGTTACGGTTGTTTCTCCACTGAGCCTGGAACGGCGTGGCACGATTACAAACTGTTCTCGGCCTGGAATTCTCGGCACGGTTAGACACTGTGTCGACAGATTCTGTGTGTTGACGTCGCGGCTGTTTTGTCACAGCTGGCTCAGCGGAAGCGCGCTAGTCCATCAGACATCCACAAGTAAACTACACTACATTTAATATAAAAAAATGATACAGGCCTAAACGAAACGGTTTGAAAAGGGTTTTAAAACTATAGAGCGGTCTCTGGCAGAGAAGTGAATCCCTGCTTCACATTCTTACGAACATATTTTATTTATTAAAGTTATAATTTAATTGACTTGATTATAATTAACCATGTATAATCACTAAGTTGTCATCGAAAATCTTAAAATAATAAGTCTATTGTTTTGTTCTTGGCTAGAGCTTGATTAATTTGATTGACATCCTAGGCAATGAGACTTTATTTCGCCCGACTGATCGTGAGTTTATTGCATGCAGCGCTGTATTTTGGTTGCACAAAAACTCGCTCTGATCCGGGAGAGAACTTTTAAAAACAGCTATGCACTGCTGAAAGACTTTTTTTTTCTCCTGCACATCGAATAGAGACACGTTTAAGATCATCGATGTCCACGATCCACAACAAATCCTTGGAATGCACACTTGCAGACTTTTTGAACAACGAGGAAATAATTGCCTTTTCTAATTCAAAGGCCAGACGACTTGTTTTGTAATTTAATGGCGGCTATAGCCTATAGCACATGAAGGACGGTTACGGCGTGTTGTGAATGTCGGCGGTCACCGCAGAATGTCAAATCTTTCTTTTGTTTGAAAGCTTTATGGAGTGGCACAGTAGCTGTCCAAGGTACTGTTGTTTGATTTAAATTATAGCCTATATATGCACCAATAAACAAGTCAAATGAATGAATAAATAAAATAAATATGGATTCTTAAATGTCAGTATTGTTTTTACTCAAAAAAATATCAATAGGTTTTGACAAATGTTTTATATAAATAAAATGAGCAATTTTTAACACTTAGCTATAGGCCGTTATATGATTAAGTTAAATATAAGTTGGACATTTATGGGGCCATGTAACATGTTTCTGTGTTTTTCTTTTTTTTCTCAGTGATATATATTGGGCAGCTACGCAAAATATTTTCTAAAACGTCAACCAGGAATTTGTCTATAACTCTATAAAAAACAATTATTAAAATAACAAAAATAAAACAATACAAATACAAAGATAAAAGAGCAGCATTTTCCTAAATATATAGCCCTTAATATGCTTTATATCGTAATATGGTGTGTGTTGTTTCATATTCGTTTTTTATTTCACTTGATGCATTCGTTATTTAATGTTTTATTACTGAAAGAAATACCAGCCATCGTTTAAATCGTTTTATTTTACCATCAAAATGTAGTATATTTTATATCATGATCAACTTTTGATATTAAACTGTGTCATTTAATTGAGTGTTAAAAATGAAATAATTTAAGTGCTATATTTTTTATTAGTGAAAGTGCCCGCTCACTTTACACAAGGCCCCTCCAAAAATATATTTCTTCCACTATAATACAAATGCACTATTATTGTTGCATTATCATTGTTTATTTTCCTGTTACGTACAGAGATTTGAAATATATTATTAATTTCTCCTCAATAATCACGTTGCATTTAGGTCATTTTCCCTCCAAATAAAATTTGCCCAGAGCCGCGCAACAAATGACCTCTAAATAAATAGGGGTGCTGTGACATGTAGCTATATTTAGCACCCCTATATGAGAAATCGGCATGATAACCGTGCTTAGTCAACGTTTCAAAGAGCTTTGTTGCAGCACGACTGTGGAAAATGAAACCGTATCTGTGCTGTCTGGCCCAGTTTGGCACGGAATGGAACGGTCCAGCATAAAGAATGTTTCAGCACAATAGTGGAAAAGCGGCTATAGAGGATCTTAGGTTCTACTCTGCCTTCTGCGTCTGTTAAAGACTGTCTCCACAAACTCACAAGCACATGCCCAGATGTACATTAAGCTTTTACAATGGTCAGAGCAGTTTTATTTACTCGCAAATGCATGTTACCTTCCTCGCCGCAGTATGCTGCTCATAAGTGCACCTCACCCATGGTTTTCTACTCGCACACTCATCACACCTCCCACGCCACAGTATTCTACCTTGACAAATGGTGTCAGAAATTATGTACATGAATGATGATGTACATATATTGTAACCAGTTATGGTCTGTTACTAAACCAATTTGAAAATAATTGGTTCTTGTTGTTATGAATGTATTTAGGTTATTTAAATAAAATTTAGAACAACCTTATGTCTTGAACTCTTTGCTCACTTTCCTCAGTTTTGCTTTTATTCTAATTTACTGTTTTAACAGTAAAACAAACAGCGCTGATTTAACATACTCAGTCAGTCAGTCAAAAAAAAAAGCAAAACAATCTCTCTGACAGGGTCTGAGTAGTGCTGATGGTGCAAAACATACTACAAAAAGTAACCTGGCTTACACTCAACAATGGCCCAATGTTGGCTGACGCCTGACCTGGGTTTATAAATCTAGGCCTCTATAGCCTCTGCTTTATAACCATCTGACAGCCATGTTCCCTCATTCCTGTTTGAGTATGCATATGAGAATGTGTCTCAGGGACACACTGACTACAGTGTCAGACTGAGTCATACAGTATACAACTTTCTGTCACCTTTCCTGAAGAGACGTACAACCCCAGCCTGACTGTCTCCACTACTCTTTATGTTCCCAATGTGTGTGTGTGTTTGAGCAAATAAATGCTGAGACACACACACACACACACACACACACACACACATACAGAAAGAAAGGGCAGTCGTGACAGATAGCTTCTCTAGGGCATCTTGATCAGCAGAGGGGGAGACAAACACACCCTGACACCGGCTGACATTTACTGCAGCGTCAAGTGGAGTTATGTGGCATCTCCTCTTTCTCTTTCCTAGGACAAAGATTCCCCCTCTCTCTCTCGCGCTCTCTTTTTGTCATCGGCAATAATTGATGTGTCACACCTGCGTAATGAGTGGTTGTTGAGTGCTAATGATGCACTGAGCATAACTAATAGGGACTAATGTGCGGTGGCGGGGTCGTTCGTGTTTCCTGCTGATTATAGCAAGCAGAAGATCTGTTCGGTGAGGGCATGTTCTGGGCCGCAGGTCAGAAATGTGATTATTTGTGGATCGACTTTCTCAGGTGCCCATGTGAGCCTGCATGAACATGCGCATTTGTGTTTGCAGAGACATGTTTCAGCATTAATGTGTCTGTTTCAAATGTGTGACATGTAAAGAATGTATCGCATATCTAGCCAGACATGTTTTTAAGTCAAGTGGAGTGTGCTTACAGTTTATAGAAGTCACAAGTGTTCTACGGAACGGGTAGTTCTTGTACACTAGCGGCAGCAGCTGTCACACTGTGAGTGGTACTAGACCATATTTAGGGGTCTTTCATATTTAGGGACCTTTAACCCTTAGAAGTCAGTTGTTGTGATTCTCATACCCACACACACACACACACACACACACACACACACACACACATATATATATATATATATATATATATATATATATATATATATATATATATATATATATATATATATATATATATATATATATATATATAAATATATATAAATGTATATGTGTGTGTATATGTGTGTGTGTGTGTGTGTGTGTGTGTGTGTGTGTGTGTGTGTGTGTTATATGTCTTAGAAATGTTTTGTTAAATAGTATACAGCAAAATTTGGCTTGTTTTGACACATTCAAAATGTGTGGACATGAAATAATAATTTATTTATGTTTGGTAATGGTCAGAGATAAATTTGGTAGCCTTATTTTGAGCTCTGAAAAGTCATGTGAAATTGTAAAACAACGCTATGAAACCATGGCCCATTTGCTCATACATGACACAAAAAGTTAAAGGAATAAGGAGGTATGTGGACATAACACAACAACTAAATTAAGTAATTTTACCGTGTCAAAGCCATATTTATGAATATAAAATATATTTTCCCAACAACAAAAGTGTGACTAGTGAAAATGGCGAGTGGCTAGTAATGTTGGAAATCTAGTAGCCACAGTGGCTAGTGTTTAAAAAAGTTAATGTCAAGCCCAAGAATATATATATATATATATATATATATATATATATATATATATATATATATATATATATTACTCAAACTACCTGACAAAAGTCTTGACGTCTATGCAAGTGTAAGTTTTAGGAACAACAAATATTATCTTGACTTCTAGTTGATCATTTGGTATCAGTATCGGAACCATAAGTGACTCATATGAAAGGCAAAGGCCTCTAGATTATGCTTATTTTACCAAAATAAAATATGATCATGTCTTGGTTTAAAATTTTTTAATAAGGAAAATAAAATCTGACTTTGCTTAGACAAAAGTCTTGTCACTTAACAGAAATAATGTACAGTATAGAATGTAAAGTCATGGTGCAGTGGAAAAATTCATATACTCCCATGAGCCTGGAGGACTGTATCAATAAATCTCTGCAATGAGTCAAATAACTTATTCATAAAGTCATCTGAAATGGCAAAGAAATCGTTCTTGCAGGACACCCAGAGTTCATCAAGATTAGGATTATTCATTTTGAAAATTTGGATTAATCTTCAATGCCTCCTCCTTCATCTTACCCCAGACATGCTCTATAATGTTCATGTCTGATGACTGGGCTGGCCAATCCTGGAGCACCTTGAACTTCTTTGCTTTCAGGAACTTTTATTTGGAGGCTGAAGTATGAGAAGGAGCGCTATCCTGCTGAAGAATTTGCCCTCTCCTGTGGTTTGTAATGTAATGGGCAGCACAAATGTCTTGATACCTCAGGCTGTTGATGTTACCATCCACTCTGCAGATCTCCCGCACGCCCCCATACTGAATGTAACCCCAAACCATGATTTTTCTTTCACCAATCTTGACTGATTTCTGTGTGAATCTTGGGACCATGCAGGTTCCAACAGGTCTGCTAAATTATTTGTGATTGGGATGCAGTTCAACAGATGATTCATCTAAAAAATTTACCTTCTGCCACTTTTCCAAATTATCAACTAGAAGTCAAGTTATATTTGTTGCTCTTACAACTGGGATAGACAAAACAAAAAACATGAAACCAAGGAAGGTTAAAAAGAAACAGGAATGAAGAATCAGATAGATTTTACCGGCTTTGGGTTGAATTCTGAGAGGTCGTCAGGTATTGAAAACCAACAAGACCGTACACAATAAAAAAATTTTTCAACAAACAACATCTGTAATCCAATCAGTTGCTCATTCTATAGTTATGTTTTTCTTTTTTCTTCTAGTGCAGGAATTTTCATAGTACCTGTTTTGAGCGTTTTAAATGTAAAAACAATATGTTAACTTTGCCATTTGTGCTGTGTTATGTACACTGTTTGTTTCTCTTGCTTTCTATGTTTTCTCTCCTCTTCTCTCTTATATTACATCTCTGAATGAGGAGAAAGAACAGGGTAGAGCAAAGTGCAAGAGGACAGAGGGATCTGGAAGAGGGACTGGAATTCATTAAGAATAAATGATTGCTAGACGATGACTTATTTAATCACAAATGAGCACTTTGTGCCTGGAGTACTGAAGCTGGAGAACAGAGAGAGAGAGAGAGAGAGAGAGAGAGAGAGATAAAGGGTAGAAGCATTAGACCTCTGAGACTTTAAAGTACTCTGATTTTCATCCCTGTACATGTCATTGAGCCGGTGTTAGCGTTTGAACTTTGCTAAGACATGTCTGATTGTTCTTTAATTTGTCCACCAATCAGACCTTTTTTTAAATATTTCTGAGCCCTCTTTGTGTAACAACGATACTTAAGCATGTTCAGGGTTTTACCATTGACTGTTCTGTGAATTATTATTAAATTCAATTCAATTCACCTTTATTTGTATAGCGCTTTTACAATGTAGATTGTGTCAAAGCAGCTTCACATCGTCACAGAAGATTATAGTAAATCGAAACAGTGTCAGTCCAGTTTTCAGTGTTTAAGTTCAGTTTAGCTCAGTTCAGTGTTGTTCAATAATCACTACTTAGAGTCCAAACACTGAGGAGCAAATCCATCGATGCGCAGCTCTACAGATCCTGAACCATGCAAGCCAGTGGTGACAGCGGTGAGGAAAAAACTTTACTAATTGGCGAAAGTGTAAAATTAAAAAGCCTCATGAGAAACCAGGCTCAGTTGGGCACAACCATTTCTCCGGCCAAACGTCTTGTGCAGAGCTGCAGTCTAGGCGCTGGAGAAGCTGGATGTCAGCAAGACTCGTCTGTCCCCGAAGCATCACAGGAATCAGTCTTTTGCTCTCCACTCCTCCATGACCACCACAGCAGCTGCTCAGGATACGGCCTAGTCCAGGATTATGGAAACCTTGGAATCAGTGGTGCTGCATAGTGTGAGGGCCGCGGGATGAGTATCCCCTGTTGGAAATAGAGAATAAAGAGAATAATTAGCGTAGCTGCTGTTCATAGTGTATATAAACGTATGTATTATCACTGTATTATGCAGCATGTCCGACTGGCAGAGGGAAATATCTTTTGTTGTCGATAGGGATGGGTGATATTTTATCATTTGTAATATACTGGTAAAATTTGCCCCATGATAAAAAAAGCGAATTATTATAATTAAAATAAAACCTATAATTGATCTGTGCAATGAGTTACTATTGGGGTGGCACGGTGGCTCAGTGTTTAGCACTGTTACCTCACAGCAAGAAGGTCCCGAGTTTCCTTCGGTTGCTCCTGTTTTCCCCACAGTCCAAAGACATAAGGTACAGGTGTATTGAATTAGCTAAATTGGCCGTTGTGTGTGTGTGTGTGCGTGCGTGCGTGCGTGCGTGCGTGCGTGCGTGCGTGCGTGCGTGCGTGCGTGCGTGCGTGCGTGTATGTGTGTGTGTGTGTGAATGCGAGAGTGTATAGGTGTTTCTCAGTACTGGGTTGTAGTTAAAAGGGTGTCTGCGTAAAACATATGCTGGAATTGTTAGCGGTTCATTCCACTGTGGCCCGTGGCAAGCCCTGATAAATAAGGAACTAAGCCAAAGGAAAATGAATGAATGAATAAGAAATTGTGCTGTTTTAAGTGGTAAAGGCTAGGTTAATTAGTATTACACTATAAATGTTTACTTTAATGCTTATAAATTACCCAGGATAACTTGAACACAAATAATCCAGATATTGCCTGAAGTTAATTCTCGCTGATGTTTAATTTTCTTCAAGTTTGATCTATTTATCAGTTTCTATTATCTTTATCCTCATGCAGTGATAGCTGACCACAGCTGATGTCCTCTTCGGTAATGTATATGTGGAGATTGTGCACAAGGGTGCCCTCTAGTGTCCAGTATGAATGACAGACTCTTGCATGAATAGGCAGAGTGATTGGTGTCATTATAATGGCGTCGACAATCTTGGTTGGTAAAAAAGGTGCACAACCAACCAATAATTTTGAGTCCATATCGCCTATCCCTAGTCCTGGAATGGCCTTCTTTGTTATTTTCTGCTTTGGAAGAATTTTGTCTGTTTACCGGAATATCTGAAGATGCTCTCAATCTCCTCTGCTGGGCCCCTTTTCTCTCTCTTTCTTTATGCGTTTGGCAGAAAGAATCAGGAGTACTGGCACCAGTCAGGCCAGGAACTGAGGATGCGGGAGAGTGGATGCCAGGCTGCCCGGGCCAAGCCACTCACTAGGGCATTGTTTTGCTCTGACAGAGGATTATTGTGTGTATGTGTGTGCATGCATTTGTACATCAGTGTGTATCTGTGCTGTCAACAGACCTCCTCCTTAACCCTAACAGCACCCCCCCTCCCCTCCGCTGTGTCTGAAAGCATCCTGCCATACGGATAAAGAGATGCAGAAGGAAGGACAGTCTCAAAAGGCCCACTCCCCTGCCAAACTCTGGTGTATGTGTGTGTGAATAGTTTCCTCTTGTCTGTCTTTACACCTTTTTTGCATCTCCACTTCAGTAGGATCCTGTGCTGAAGAAACACTCTTGATTCCGCTTATAAGTGTTTTCTGTTTTTCACACAGTTGCTTCACAAATCTTCTTGTCTTACTTAATTTGTCAATTTTCTGATCTTCTTTGAACAAATATGGTAGAATCTGACTTGTTTAAGACTATTTTGTGCATTCATTTGTAATATTTATTAGCAAATAATTTTAACTATAATAATAAAGAATAAAGTTCTGTACCTTATTTTCGGTTTACTGGGTCACTGGGTCAAAATCGCTTTTTTGAGAGAATAAAAAACATATAGGTTGCAGTGAGATGCAGTGACTATTGTATTTTTGATAATAAATTATGATTATAAATTATGGTTGCTACTGTGCAAAACAAAATGTTTACAAACTTTACAGTATGTTTTAGGTTTAGTTCCCCTTCATCCATAACGAATTGTTCTGATTCATTGTTATTTTGCAGGGATATAACAATATACATAAAAACAGTAACAAATTGAATTTAAGTCCATGTTAGCTAGTAAATTAACTAATGTTAACAAGTGAACATTATTGTTACTGTAAAAACAAACAGAAGTAATGGTGCATTCATTATAAAAATAATATTTTAAACCTCCAACCTGAACTCATTTATTTAGAACAAAACTGTAATTCACATACATAGTGTAAAGTCTCTCATTCAGCACCAGTCCAAATGTATGCTTTGCTCTCTTAATATTAATTGCATTAGTCTCGCTTTTAACTATTAATGACTATTTTACGATGTTTCATATTAATAGTTAGCAAGGTGGTTGTTAAGTTTAGATATGGATCATGGGGTCTAAAATAATACATGCCAGTAATATGCATGTTAATAAGCAGCAAGCTGCAACTCTCACATGGTCGCCCACTGAAGCTAAGCAGAACTGTGCCCAGTCGGTACCTGGATGGTAGACCACATGGAAAAGCTAGGTTGCTGCCAGAAGTGGTGTTAGTAAGACCAGCAAGGGGCGCTCAACCTGGGTCCTAATACCCCAGTTTAGTGAAAGGGACTCTAAACTGCTCAATGAGCGCTGTCTTTCGGATGAGACATTAAACCAAGGTCCTGACTCTCTGGTTGTTAAAAATCCCAGTATGATACAAAAAAGTATCCCAATGGTTGTTGCTAGATCGTTTGTGGCTGGAAATTTGCAAAAACTATTTTAATTATTTATAAAATTTCCCTTTTATTGTATTTTATTAACATCTACTCCCACCCCAACCCTAAACCCAACCGTCACAGTAACGTAAAAACAGTAGTTGTACTGAGTATTATTTATGTTATCTATTAAAATACCCAATAATTTTTCAATTTTTCAACGCCTACCCCCACCACAACCCTAAACCCAACTGTCACAGTACTGTAAAAATATGAATTATTGTTATACAGTGTCAGTGTTTCACCCCTAGTGTAGAGTGTTCACCCCTATCTAGCGTCTCATCCAACCTTATGACCTCTCCCGGAAGCTCCGCGAGTCTCTTGCAAATTTATACGGGCTCCGTGATCCCCAAAATTGAGTTAAAATACTCGGAAATCATGGTGACGAGAGTGAATGAGCAAGAGAACAGATCACGAGAGGCACAGTGATGGTCTAAGTATTACATTTGTTAGATTAAATGAATAGAGCAGTAAAGATATGGCAAGTGAAAATCCACCCCTCTCTCTCATTGAGAGATCTGCTGTCAATAGTTGGAGACGAGCAAAATAGCTGAATGGTCCTGCATTGCTTTTTACATATAACAACTGAAAGTTCTGTGTTGACAATATTGCAAGTTCACTAAAAGCTGGCTGGAATTATTAGATAAGTAAAACTTAATTTATTTTTAACATGAATATATAACAATATAACTTCTCGTAATATACTTATTGCAGTAAACAGTTTATAGGCCTATTTCATTTTAGTAAAGAAGTATACGATTTATAGGTGTGTATTTTACTTTCTTATGCATCAAATGTGTGCTCCAAACTTTTTCTTAATTGAGACATGTTGAATTCTTCTTTCATCATTTGCGGTGTTTCCAAATTGGATTGTAATGTTTCATAACAATTTTTTTTATCTGTGTTATGTTTTCTGTGGCAGTTCATTCTGCTGTGGCGACCCCTGATAAATAAGGGATTAACTTTTTTATTTTCTGTAAAGCTGCTTCTGGCCATAACACGTTCACACCTAAATGGTTATAAGACGTGTTTAAGGTATTATATGCAACATCTTTGATTTATTCTCTTAGGTAAGGCAAGATCTTCTCTTAAGGTTTATACTTAGAGGGAAAATGTGCTCAATGCATTATAAAGCTTGAAGCATTAGAATCAGTGCTCAGTATCAGCCGATCACCATGACAAGGAATCGGTACTCAATATCAGCTGCAAAAATCTTGATCGGAGCATCCCTAGCTTGGACCCTACTTGGCTGTCAGAGCGGCAGTACTCCCCCTGGCTGTACAAGACTGATCTTGGTAAGTCAGTAAATGCACCCTTAGGAAAAAGAAGTATACTTAAGTAAAGGTCAAGTATAAAAGTATACTTTATTTAGTAAGCATACTAATATCAATGTACTAATAGTGTACTTGAAATGTTCTTCCAGAAGCCCATTAAGATACACTGCAGTGACAAAAGCTGCACACTTTGTGGATAAAAAAGATTCAAAGTAAATGTTAGTTTTTAGCTTGTACGGTTGTACATTTTAAATAGTTGTTCAGTTTTTTTTACCGCTGTCATTAAAAGAAACAAATTAACACCATGACTTGTGTCTGTGTCAAAAAATGCCGCTATATTGATGTGCATATCGCACTTCTGACCGGCCGAGTATCCGATCTAGACTTTACCTGGTTTAACCCCAGCATCCTTACCAAATTTGGCCACTGGTCTCTGTCCAGCATGGCCTCTTAAACATCCCCATTTCACAATTGGCTTCATCACTCTGTCTCCTCTCCACCAATCAGCTGGTGTGTGGTGTGCGGTTTGGTGCAATGTTTCTGCCTTCATGTCATTCCCAAAAATGTGTAAAGCGCTTTGAGTGTCCAGAAAACTAGAAAACTGTGGCGCAGTGGGTAGCACGATCGCCTCACAGCAAGAAGGTTGTTGATTCGAGCCTTGCCTTGGTCAGGTGGCATTTCTGTGTAGAGTTTACATGTTCTCCCATTTTCTCCGGGTGCTCTGATTTCCCCCACAAGTCTAAAGACATGCGCTATAGGTGAATTGGGAAGGCTAAATTGTCCGTAATGTATGGGTGTGCATGGGTGTGCATTTCCCAGTGATATGTTGCAGCTGGAAGGGCATCAGGCAAACATATGCTGGATAAGTTTGCGGTTCATTCCGCTGTGGCGACCCCATTATTATTATTTATATTATTATTAGTATTATTATTATTATTATTATATATAAGTGAGACTTTGTCCCCAAACTAATGTTTTACAATTGTGTTCTATTAGTAAGATTGCAATTTTTTTTTTTTTTCAGATTATAATAAAATTATGACTTGGTGTATTTAAAAAATACAATATGTAACCAGTAACAACAATGGAAATCTGTATTTACAAGTTGGATAAATCAAAGTGGGCAAGAAGCATGTTCTGATATGGTCAATCCGAAATAAATGTATATATAACGCTCAAACTGTGAATTAATTTCTTATTAATTTTAAGTAAGTACATTAGTTAGTGAAGACATGCATTAGCTAGAAAGGTGTTATATAACTGAAATGTATGTCTGTGCATGTCAAAGTGTATTTCAGTCCGTGTGTGTGGGTTTAGGTTTCTGAGCTGATGAGTGGTTGAGTCAATGAAACTGAATGAGTGGCTTTAAGCAGATCAGACTATCACAGCATGTCTGACACTCTCATCAGTGCTGTGACTTCAGTCTGAGATCTCTGCCCCTATTAAACTCACACACATTGACTCATTCATGAAAGCAGTAAGTAGACATTATACAGCTATAATTATAATTGCAGTTACAATGTTTCAGCAAAACAGACAACAATGTGCATTTACAAATAACAAATAAAGTTGTTACAATTATAGACAACTATAGCATCTGTGTTGGCCGTCGTTGAAAGAGAGTGCTCTGATTTGATTTATTTTATTCATTTATTTGGCAGGGATAGTGTACATTATTTAGCATTGTTGAAATTGCACCAGAATTAGCCAAAAGGCTATTTTTCGTCCATTGTCCCTGGACAGATGTTAAAATTGTCACCCTAAAAACAATAAAAAAATTATACAATGAACCAAACGTAACTAGAAGCACTAAAATTTACATAGATAAATTGTTATAAATATAATGTATATAAACAAAATAAACATTGAACATTATGTAATTGAGATGAGAGTTGAACATATTTAAACCACAAATTATTAAAATTACGTGAAACCCCCAATAAAAATAATTATTAATAAAAAAGTGTTTAAAAAATTTTAAATTACAAAATAAATAGCTTTCCCCCACTTTCTTGTGTATTCAAATATAAACTCTCTACAAACATTTTCTAAGTGTTCGTACTCCACACATAGAAGCACACATGCTGTAGAAAAAGTAATGTGTAGTCTATTTTCATCTGCATTTAGTCCACGCAAGAAGCAAACAAAGTGGTCTGAAGAGGTGACCCAGCTAGGAATTGGCGAGGTGGCAGCCTACTAAGTGTAAATCTAGCTGGTGTTAAACTGGGCTGCAAATATGAGGTCCCCTGTTGCTAATGAGGGGGTTTAGGCTGAGAGGTCCTGGCATAGCTGGAAAGCTTTAAACTGCCCTGCTGCTAAAAGGCATTTACAGAGGCAAAGGATCTTATTTTCACACCCGAGACAAACATGACCCTCAGTGTGTGTGTGCGTGTGTGCCAGATGCTTTTTCGTGAGGGGCTATAACGTAAGCACCTTTCTGGGAACTATGATTGCTGCTGGCGAAGTCCCAGCATGCTACTGGCCGCTCAGATGGAGAGGGGAAGGACACGCTCTCCAAAAACCAGTTACACACTGCATGCTCAGGATATTGGCCAGCAGTGTGATTTTGCACTATGTTTGCTTATGACAGTGTGTGGGGGAGGTGGGGGTTCACAGAGAACATTTGAGCAGGCCATTTACACAGGCTCATAATTAACAGTACATTAACATTCCTGCGCTCTCTTGGTAATGTCTTCATTGTCCCAAAAGAGTAACTATTCCGAGCTCACATGAACAGCATGATGCTTTATTACAGAACATGCACCCCAACCTGAGGAGATGGTTTACTTTGATGTCTAATGGAAAGTCATTGGATTCATCACTTTATTTTAGTGTTTTCTTCTTTAATCACTTAACTATTTATAGTAACACACACACAAACAAAATAAAGCTCTGTTTGGACAATAGCGGTTTTATGCGAGTTTTTGGCTGAATTTGGAAAGGTCTGGGGTTTTTATTCAAAACCTGTGAGAATATTCCTGGCTGAATTTTCATATTGTTTCTTTGGGCGAACACCAAGTTTGTGCTGTAATTTAAGTCCTGTCTGAATACATTCATTTCTTGAGTGTAAAATGAACTATGCTTTGATAATTGTTTGATGTTACCTTTTGAAATAAATGCAATATAACTACTATACTTTAATTGCTAAATATGATGTAATATTTATTAATCATACATCATTTATTCTAGAATTGATGCTACGATTCCTTGTTGTTTTAGTATTCATACAATGCTCATCCAAAAAAAAAAGTCACTACCTGGATTTAACTAAGCAAATAGGTCAGGGACTCTCATTGGTTAATTATTGCATTGGTAATTATGTTTCAGCTGATAACAAGTTATTTAACCCTGACTGATGGAGAGGGTTGCTTCTCATTTCTTAAACAACCATGTCGGAAGTTGTGGAAAGGATATCCATTCTGTAGTTATGGAAAAGATGTTAATCCATTTCAGAAGGTTAAATTATTGACATGTATCAAGAAATAAAAACATCGAAGGACAATACTGAAACTACAAAAATTGGTTTAAGAAATGTTAAATGTATATTAATAACTGGAAAGATAGCGAGAAACCATCATCTTTAAGAAAAAGAAATGTGCTTGAAAATAACCTTGAATGACCAAGAGAGGCAATAACTTAAACAATTTGAAACCAAACTGTAAAAAACAGCAGTAGAGATGGTGGCTATGTTTAGTGGTGACGGTATGAGCATTTCCACACACACAAAATGTGAAGGGAACACATTGGAACTAGCTGTGTAGCCTTATCAGTGAGGCTAATCTGGCAAAAAAAAAAAGTCTTCAGTTTGCTAAGGAGCATAAACATTGGACTGCAATGGAAGAAGGTCATGTTGTCTGAGTCTGGATTTATTCTGTTCCAGAGTAATGTTCCAGAATTCCATATCAGGATAAGAAGAGAGAATTGGTCATTGGTCACTAGGTATGATGGGATGCACAAATCATACCTAGTGTTCAAGCTGTACAAGCCTTGGGGGCAATGCTGTGATCTGAGCATGCAGCAGTTGGTCTGGTCTAGGTTCAGCAACGTTATGTACCCAAAGAATGAGATCAGCTGACTACCTGAACATACTGAATAACCAGTTTATTCCATCATAGATTTATTTCTTCCCTAACGGCCAGGGGTGTGAACCTACACTGGTCTCATAGTTCAGTTCGGTTATTATTATCATGCCATAGATTCAGTTCAATTCGATATCTTAGTGAATCACGGTGCATTGACGATGCTTTCCATACATAATTAGATTTTTTTTTCTTCACAAGACAACAAAAAAACTGTATTAAAATCTATTAATATATTTATATTTATACATTATTTGTAATGCATCTTTGTCCTTCAATAAAAGCAGTCAGATATACCTGTACCTTTAATTTTACCTGCTCAAAGAAAACACTCTTTTTAAATGTATAAACAAAACACAAATGCGCATGCACAGAAGACAACATGATTGGTCACCCACTCAACAGAAATGGCTGCGATTAAACTTAAACTGTCATCGCTGTTCATCAATGATTGACGCGGGAAGAACAACCACAGTTCTAGTCTATATGTGCATAATGCGTGGTTCTCAGGCAATTCGTAATAGATGTGGTGGAGAAAACTCACTCTACAGACTTGCTAGTATCACTTTAACAGCCAAGAGGAGAGGAAAAGTTACCTCATGAACACACCAGTGGGTCAAAAGTCCAAAGTGTGAGAGAGAGAAAGAGGCAGAGATGGAGTTTTACAGCTTTCATTTTCTCCCTAGTAGTGAAATAGCAGCTTGTGTGCTGTAACTTCGTCAGTGTCAGTAAAAGACTGTCCAGCAAACTCATAAGCAGTGAACCGCACACAGTTATCTGATTTTTAAGTAATTTGAGCGTTTTAATTAGTTGCCCTCGCCTCCTTCGCCATAGTATTTTACCGCGACATTGCACATATTAGATAAATGACGTCAGTACATAATAACCGTTATGATCTATTACTGAACCAATATCGAATTATCTGTGTCTGCATCGCAGTATATCAAAGAAACAATTAATTTTCACACCCCTACTAATGGCACAGGCATATTAGAAAATTTCCATGTCAGTATTCAACAGGCTGAAATTTTGAAAGAGTGGTTTAGGGAGCCCGAGACATAATTTTTGGATTGCTGACACATGCATTGGCCACCACAGAGTCCAGATCTTAACCCTATTGAGAATCTTTGATATGTGCTGGAGAATACTTTGCAAAGCGATCCTACTCTCTCAACACCAATACAAGATCTTGACAAAAAATTAATGCAACTCTGGATGGGTATAAATACAGTACAGTACAGAAGCATATTGCATAAATGATGGCATGGAGAATGTGTGCCATAATATAAGCTAAAGGTGGTCCGACCTTTAGTGTGGTTAGTGTGTTTATTTTAGCTTTTAGCTTCTCTCACTTTTAAGTTTTTAATGTTATTGTTAATATTGTATTTACAACATTTTTGTTTATTTTTCTAACAGTTTTAGTTTAACACTTATTTTCAAGGGATAGAATTCAGAATCCCTTGTTAGCGTTATGGGTGGTTGAAACTAAGTGAACTGCAGACATCAAGCTATCGCTCATGCTTGCACTTGTTCACACATAACATTCATGATACTGAACATGAATCAATCCCCTGATAAACTTTTTTGCTTAGGAGTAAAAAGATGCTTGAAATACCTTGGCAGTGATGTACTGATACCTTTGCATGACCCATTGACTGCATGGTGCAGAAGAGCTCTTTTGGCATTATCATATACAGGGCTGGAGTGGGACTCCTTTTCAACCCTGGAGTTTCATGTCGTAGACCGGCCCACCTCAGTTCACGACTGACTATATTAAAATAATGCCATTTCCAATTCAGTTTCTAATGACACTATCACGTCCTTTTCAAGGAAACAGCTGTTTTAGAACTTCAAATGTTTTTTCATTAAAGAGTAGCTAAATCTCCAACATTATTCTTTAAAACATCACAATGTTTTTTCCTGCAATATCTGAATATATATTCTGTGCAAAATTCTTTATAGATATCCAGTCCTTTGTAACAGTGGTCACACAAAAAATAAAATATGTACACCTACATAAGTAACCCGAACAGTATTATATGTCTTAACACTAAAAATGTAAAAAAATAACTACTCAGGTGAGATTCGAACTCGGGTCGACGGCGCCGCAACACGGGGTGCTTTCTATTGATGGCTTAATCTTTTTCTCCCCTTTTTAGATTTCTGGTCAAGTTATGTGAGATTTATTAATGTAGTGAATCATCTGATTTTCATTGAGCAGGTGCAATAGTCATTCATTTTAACTATTCAAATTCTTATTTTCACTAAGGTGCCGCTGTTTGGGGTCGAATGACAGTTACATCATCATTAACGTGTAGTCTGCATTTTGCTCACGGGGCAGCGAGAAAATAAA
This sequence comes from Danio aesculapii, assembly GCF_903798145.1. NCBI lineage: Eukaryota > Metazoa > Chordata > Actinopteri > Cypriniformes > Danionidae > Danio > Danio aesculapii. Next base: position 32,179,144 of record NC_079441.1, on the reverse strand, counting down.
AAGAGCAGAGCTGCGGCAAAATAATAAATATAAAAAAGTGAGGCTATGGTCAAATAAATGAAAAAAGTGTGACTGCTGAGAGTGCAAGCAGCTAGGGACATCAGCCCTCGTGGCCAAAAAACGGACCGGCCCACCAGGAATTCTCCCGATTAGCCAATTCGGGCCTGATCATACAAAGTGTAAAACAAATAGGAAGAAATTGGGAAAAACTTTACGTTTTAGTAACCTATAGTTTAGTAACGTTTAGTAACGTTTTAGTAACCTATCATTTAATGTCAATAAGACATTAAGTCAAACTACAGATCTCAGTTTAACAATTCTCAGAAGTATAAACAACCTATTTATGCTGCGTTCTTCAAAAAGAAAATGAATTTAGCGCTTATTCACCGAGTAGCACTTGCTCTTCTATAAATGTTCCTTGGATGCGGGTGCAGCAGCTAATGTGGCACATTGTTCGGGCAAGGCACGTGGCTCACGTCTGTGCAAGTTGGTGGAGCCAGCAGGAATAGCATGGCATTCTGGTTAGCACGGAGCTGTGGAAAGGGCAGTGGAGGACAGGCCGAAAAGAGAGAGTCAGTGTATGGACAAACAGACAGATGGACTAGCAGATGGATCAAAGGTTGGTGGTGGTATTTGTATTGCTGTGGTCGATCCTCATATCTTTCTGCACTCACGGTTTCTCTTTCTGTCTGCTTATCTCGGTTTCTATCGCTCTCTGACAGTAGAGTACCAGAAGCAGCTGAGGCTGGTGACACATGTCAGCACAGAGATAGTGTATCCTCTCTGTCTGCCTTCCCTCTTCTCTCTTTCTCTCTTCTTCCACCTCCTGGCCTGCGGATAATAAACACAGTGGTGCTATGCCATCTAGGGACACAAACACACACACACACACACACAGACACACACTAACACATCCAGACTGCCTTTAACAGGATACGTAGGTTTAGTCTGCACAGACACACCAACACTTGACATCATAGGAAACCAACCGCAGAAGCAACTGTAATGTGACATTATGAGTGTTATTGAAGCTAATAGCTTACCAGCGACATTAAATACCTGCTGATCTTACCGGATTTCATTTAGGCAAAGTATTCCTGGCCTCTGAAGATGGAAGTGTGAGCCAAGAGAGCGTTAGAGGTGTGGAAATGGCAGTTCAGGGTCTTGACATATACCGTCGGGCCTTCCCAAACCTCCAATTTAGCCTGAGTGTATTTTGAGAGAACTCGCCGGCGCTGACACCCAATCCCTCAACTGGATCGAGCCGAGACTCTGGAGTCTGGGCTCAGGTGACATGCTGACTTAAAGCAATGTCAACACAATCATTCTGACAGCCTTTTATTTCAGCAGCTCCAACACCACTGGCTCAGCACAACACTCTCACTTTATCTGAAACTGTCTAATGTGTTTACGGGATAATGTGTAGTGTTGTGTAATGCTGTGGAGAGATGTAACACAAGAGAACACTCGTGACCTCCACTCTGCTCACATGATCCTGATGATTTGATTTCAGTTGGACTAAAACAATTAAATTGGCATTAAAACGTCATGTAAACACGGTTGGCAAAGTGATTATGGCACGTGTGGAATGCACATTTTTGGATATGGGTAGATCAATGCACATTGCACAGTTTAATCTGTTAGCGCCAATTTGTAAGTTTGTAATTCGGTCAAGGCTACAGATTATTAGAGAACTTTCTAAATGTATTCTAAAAATATTAAGTTAATATACTCAAGTGGTCCAAAACATTATGACCACCTTATGTCTGCCTAACATGCTTTTGGTCTATTGTGTTCCACCAAACTAGACTGACCACCAATTTATGGAATCTGCCAGTCGTCTAAAGGTGTCCTGTGATGATATCTGGCTACAAGATGTTAGACAGTCAATTTCTGAAGTCCTGTAGTTTGCAAGGCAGAGTGCTGTGGATGAAAATATTGGTCCAGCATATCAAACAGATGCTCATTTGGATCGAGATTTGGGGAATTTGTCATTATCCTGCTGAAGGAGGCCACTTCCACCAGAGAACACCATTGTCATAAAAGGATGTACCTGGTCTGCAATGTAGGTTGTGTATGCTAAATTTACATCCACACAGATGGTCGGACGTAGGGTTTTCTAGCAGAACATTGCCCAGAGCAGTTTTACCTGACAGGATAGTTACTGAAAGTACTGACCAGAAAAGTTGGAGAGACAGACTCAAACTTGAACCTAAAGAGCTGAATGCACACACGTTCAACTCTATTGCATACTGCATTTATTTTTATTTTATTTTATTTTCATCCAACAATGTTGCAAAAATGCTGGGTTTCAATATAGTCTCTTATGCACATCAAGGTTGCATGTATTTGTCTGATCATAAATACAGCAACAAAAAAAAAACAACATTGTAAAATGTTTTGGTGTTAATCTATTTTCTATTTGTCACAGATTTTAAGTTTAAGAGTGTTTAGAAATGTAACTTTTGTATGAATTTAAAAACAGCTGCTTAAATTGTGGATTCTTTTTTCTTTTAAATATAAAAAAAAATCTTAGTTCTTTAATATTTGCTGTAAGTATCACTAGAAATATGGGTGGCACGGTGGCACAGTGGGTAGTGCTGTTGCCTCACAGCAAGAAGGTCGCTGGTTTGAGCCTCGGCTGGGTCAGTTGGCATTTCTATGTGGAGTTTGCATGTTCTCCCGATGTTTGCGTGAGTTTCCTCCAGGTGCTCCGGTTTCCCCCACAATCCAAAGACATGTGCTATAGGTGAATTGGGTAAGCTAAATTGGCCGTAGTGTATGTGTGTGAATGAGAGTGTATGGGTGTTTCCCAGTGATGGGTTGCAGCTGGAAGGGCATTCGCTGGGTAAAACATATGCTGGATAAGTTGGTGGTTCATTCCGCTGTGGTGACCCCTGATTAATAAAGGGACTAAGTTGAAAAAAGAAAATGAATGAATTTTTAGAAGTAATTATGTCTCAAATCAAAGTGTCCTATAACGCATTAGTTCATTAATCAGACTACACCGGTTATGCTGATTACTTCCAACAGGCGATTGTTAATGAATCAGGCCACGCTACTCGTTGTGTGTGTTTTAAAGGACACCTATGATGAAAATCATCTTTTGGAAGCTGTTTGGACAGAACTGTGTGTATGTATAGTGTGTCCACAGTTATATTGGGGTGATAAAAAAAACAATAACTCTCTTTTTAAAAATTTCCTGAGGTTTAAATTGGATCCAAATCCTTCCCATTTTGAGACCCACCATATTGTGACGTAGGAGTGCGGTTTCCCTGCCCACTGAATTGATTGACAGCTGCATATTAACATGTCTCCGTAGTAACGCACACAATCATATCAAGAAGACAGGATGTAAGCAAAGCAACTGGGATTAAAAGATCTGTACAGCCCTCTGTGATCATCAAATGTGATCAAGAATGAGCTTTACACGTTCAAAACATTTTTAAAGCAGCGCATGTTTGTAATGAATTACAGCGATTTTACCGTCTTTATCCCCACAGCCATGTGTCAGTACAATTATAAAAGAAGACGATTTAATCCAGGTTTGTGGACGTTAAATCAGGTTTATTTTGTACATTAACATAACGAATATCCATTCAGCAGTAGATATTAATGCATATCCTCTTACATTTGCATGCAAAAACAGTGCAAAGTTAAATGCGCGCACTGTGTGTGTGTGTGTCTGTGCGTGAACTTCATAACGACAGTTTTAACTCCACTACAAATACATCAAATAATCATTGGGAAAGTTCTTACTGTAATATTTCTCACAAACGTTACATGAGATCTGCTTCCTTCAAGTCTGTCACTGTGCTGTTTATCTGACACAGCCGAGACTGAGATTGAGACACACTCTGACAGGCACGTGGAAATTGTGGGCGGGTAGAACTAGCTTTACAAAGGCACAGGCCACAAAACAGCTACACTGTGTTCAAAGCCGTAATTTTCAATATATAATAAATAAACAATGTAAAATAAATTATCTGATGTTTTTTTTTAGCTGAACCTTACAGACACATTCTGGAGACATTAAAAACTGAAATCTTGAAAAAGGGGAAAATAGGTGCCCTTTATGTTCCATAGAAACAAAGGCTGTATTCTTGCTTTTATGTTTGTGATACACAACTTTTTATTTAATCAGAAACAGCAAACATTTAGCACCGTGTAACACACTGACAGACACAGACAGTAGCCAAACTCCACAATCCAGTAGTCCAAACAGCACAAACCATCCAGTGTCTCCCTGCTAATTGCCTGATCGTTAGAGTGATGCTATTCCTAGAAGCAGAGGAGCTCTGGGAGTTGCGGTTTTGCTTTAATTAATGAGCAGCACAAGCAGTCAGGCAGGTGAAACCGAGAACTGCGCTCGTTTTCTCCTCTTCTCTCTGTTTGTTCATTTAACTGCCGGCAGCGCTTGTTGCCCCCCCTCCCCCTGTCTCTTTATCTACCTTACCATCTCAGCTTTTTTCTTTCTCTCTCTCACTCACTTGGTGTTCTCTTAAAGCACTTTGCAGCTTGTTAGTGCGCAGGAGGGTTGGTGCAGTGCCCTCAGGACTACAGCAGCAAGGTGACATCTATCAATTGAATGCGTTGGCATGCTATAAATACACCTGTCAGCCCTGCCTGCTCTCCACCCTCCTTTACTCTCTCTCACATGCACAGAGCAGCTTGTGACAGCAAAGGGAGGAAACAGCTGAGCTCGAAGGGAGAGGGAGAGAGTGAGCAAGAGAGGGTTTTATGTCTCCAGTTCATGCTGTCACTTCCAGAGAGGTCTTAATTACACAGCTACAGCTGTGAGGAATGGAACGCACACTGCCAGAATCGGCGGCCCCCTGCTATGATACAGTGCTACCGTGAGGCCCTACATATGTAATCTTTAAGTGAACCTCTAGTGTCAAATACTTTGCTACTTTGATGTCAACTTTTTTTCCAGTATGGTTCTATTAGGCCACGTTTACACTCTCAGGTGCTCACTTCTGATTTGTTGCCTATAGCTGATTTTTTGCCTGTCTGTTTACATGATCTTTTAATCTCATTCATGTGTTTACATTTGCCGTACAATTTACGTCATCGAACATTGGAAGAGGCGGGTTCTAACATCTGCGCCACACTAGCCATGATGGATGAAATTGTCTTTCTTTTAGCTCTGCGAAATATGAGAAGTTCACCCAACTTTAAACTAGGGCCGTCATCACAGCTTGCGCCTATGGTTTATATATGGTGTCCTCCACCATTTAGAAGAATTTGTGGGTACGAGAGAGATCTCAGGTCTGGTTGGAGCAAATTGTGCTCCAATTGCTTTAATAAGGAGCAGCGGGTTCCAAATTTTAGGATGAGTACACACACGCTCTTCCTTCTAAGTCAATAAACCATGGAGAAGAACCACATTGTCGCAAGTTTAATGACATACAAAATGGAGTGCCTCAATAAATCTGATCTGCCCGTTTACATGATAGTCGCATTGTCACAATTTATTAGTCGGATATGTGATTTATTTTCACATATGAAGGGGGCCTGAAACCGATCTCTGAATATTCAAATGCTTGAGTTTTTTTTTTCGCATTTACACAGGTTTAGAACAGATCCGATCTGTGTCACATATGAGCAAAAAATCTGAATTGGGTCACATTTAACTGGCAGTGTAAACGAGGCCTTAGTAATACTGTCATTGATTGTTTATTTGTATATTTTAGCAATTTTAAAATGTCAAGTTATTGATTACTTTTCATGCTAATTAAGAATATAAGAAAGAATTTAACTATTAAAAATAAAAAAAAAACTATTAACTATTAACAATTAAAATGTAAATTTCAGGATGTCCTTTAAGTCTTAAAATGTCTCAAATTTCAAAAAACTATATTTTAAACCTAAAAGTCTTGAATCCACCAAAATATTGTGTGGTGTGTCTTACATCATTTTAAAAAAATAATTAGGTTTATTGCATTTTCACAATAATACAGACATAGCACTACATCTTCAAAAGACATGCAAAGAAAAATATCAACACAAAACAATGAAGAGAAAAAAACAAACAAAAAAGCTCAGATTATATATAAAACAGGACTACCCCAAATAATACAGATAAGAAAAAGGGGTAAAAACATTGCTTATTTTTCAGAGAATAATACCGTTACAATATTTTTTTTAGCATGATAGGACTAAGACTAGGTTCCAAGTAATCCAAATATGGAGTCCAAACTTTAAGAAAATGTTCTGTTTTTTTTTGTGTAAAACATGGGTAAGATGTTCCGGGGGAATTAACTCAAAAAATTTCTCTTTATGCCAACCATTAAGTGATGGACATTTATCACTTATCCAATTAAGGAAAATATTTTTTTCTGGTGGCAAAGGTTAATATATTATACATCTTACATAATTTTAAACAGGTATTACATTTTCCTTTGTCCAAGTAAAGCTGCTCAATCAGGCCAACATCTATCCAATCACCAACAATCCATTTTAATAATATCAGAGAAAGAAAACTAAAAACAATTGCACAGTTCCTTATGATAATACAGAGCAATATATCCCATTACATTATCTTCTATTCATACAAAAAGAATATTTACAGAAATAAGAGGGAGTAGACATATTTATAAATAAATAGGCATGAAACTTAAAGTTTTATAACAGTAGTGGGTTGAATAGAAATTATACTCAATCAATTTGGACCAAAAGCCAACAAATATATATTTTTGATTATTTATGTAATTGCCTCCACAATAAATATACTTTTAACAATGTTAAACTTGTCATTAAAAAGAAATATTTTGGTTAAAAAGTGTATACAACTACAATTTTCTTGTTTTGACACATTAAAGCATGTCACTAAGAAATAGTTATATAGTTTGTGTCTAACTGGATCATTAGAAATAATCATTTAGTGTTTAGCCCTGTATAAGTCTAAAATTGTATTCATATTGGTTTTAAAAGAGTCTTACAAAGTCTGAAATTTGACTTGATAAAACCTGCAGAAACCCTGTATTTTCACAGACTATTTTTATATTTGATAATTACTTAACAGAAATGTTAATGGATTACATGTAACTTGAGATTAATGAGATAGTAACGGATAATTAATTAATGTTCATTCAAGTGGTTTGTTTTCTTATTGAATGCTGTTGATCTGAACATGAATGATTGATTGCAAATGAATGCGATTTTATTATTTTATTTTTGTACGTTGTGATAAGTTACAAATGACCCGATCTGGAGAAATGACTGAATTCTGTCAGCTACTTTTACAATGATTTTGTCAGGATCTGATGCTTTTTTTATGGTTTCATAATATTCTGTTGCTGTGTTAATAGTAAAATTTGTAAAATATATGGTTGAAGTCGGAATGATTAACCCCCTGAATTATTAGCCCCCCTGTTTATTTTTTCCCCGATTTCTGTTTAACGGAGAGAAGATTTTTTCAACACATTCCTATACATAATAGTTTTAATAACTCATTTCTAATAACTGATTTATTTTTATCTCTGACACGATGACAGTAAATAATATTTGACTAGATATTTTTCAAGACTTCTATACAGCTTAAAGTGACATTTAAAGGCTTAACTAGGTTAATTAGGTTAACTAGGCAGGTTAGGGTAATTAGGCAAGTTATTGTATAATGATGGTTTGTTCTGTAGACTATCGAAACAAAATATAGCTTAAAGGGGGCTATAATTTTTACCTTAAAATGGTTTTTGAAATATTAAAAACTGCTTTTATTCTAGCCGAAATAAAACAAAAAAGATTTTCTCCAGAAAAAAAAATATTGAAAATGTCCTTGCTCTGTTAAACGTCATTTGGAAAATATTTAAAAAAGAAAAAAAAATTCTAAGGGGGGCTAATAATTCTGACGTCAACTGTTATTGGATTGTGTTCATGCTGCTTCCTTACAAGCATGCAATAAAACAAAGAAGTAATATTATTTAACTCTTTAACATGCACTTAAATTATGAAAAAAAATTTTTTGGCCCACATCTGGGATTGAGTAATATACTAACACAACTCTGATAAATATTATGATAACCATTCTCATCCCCAAATGATGCATTCTAAACACAATTTATATATTCTAAATCCTTGACCCCAATATGCTGTAGATGTTTCTTTCAGAAATGTCTCAATGCCATCTCTATTTTAATCACATAGGCGTGATGTTAATCTTGTGTCTGGCGCCCCTGCCCTGGCATCCTATGCGCGTTTAAGCTTGTGACTCTTAAACTAGAGTGAGTTCTGTTAGCATGTAGTAAATGGTTATTGGAAACCCGGAGTGCCTGATCTTGCTGCGAGGTGCGAGCAGCACATTTGACCCGCCTCTCTTTAATGCTTTCTGGGAGAGAAGGGCATTTTGGCACGTGACGTCAGCTGACATTCGGGTGACACTCGCAGGGCATTAACAGATGTGTCTTTGTCACAGTCACTGGCATGGTAATGGCTTAGCAGCCGATTGGGTTGCAGGGCTAGTGTTACGATCGCCCCGAGCACCTGTCTGTTTAATGAAGGGAGGGCAAGAGCTGAATGAGCTGCTTTTGGCTGCTCTCTGAGGTACTTATGCTTTAATGCGCTTCTCTCATTGAGGAGATCAACTCTGCCGAGAGCCATCTTAGCTGCTGTTAGTCAATAAAGCTCATTTCCCATCATTTCCATGTGGAATTTGTAAACAGATGCTGGTTAGAGGAATGGTTAAAGGTGCTTCTGTAAATGGATCAGGTCTAAAATGTGGCACTGAAATGTTTTTTTTTGTAAAGTTATGTTGTCTTGTATTTAAGGGGACAGTTTAACCTGTAAACATGGTTTAATCCCACATAGCAAATTTTTCTGGCCCAGTGCTGGCCCAGCAATCAGATTTTTCTTGGCCGACATGCCGCAGTGAATTATAGTACAGGACTGGACCACGTCTGGCTTCCAGACAGGGGCCAAACATCTGGGCCAAGTCTCAGGCAATTTAATAACCCATAACTGGGCTTGAAGTGGGCCAGATATGTTGGTGTGTCACAACTGCAATGAAATTGATAAACTTATGAAGCATTGCAATGAAAACATGCTATGGGTGGGCTTTTTCTCAAAGCGACTTTTTTATTTTCTTTATTCCAAAATTATAAAAATGTACTTGTGGGTCAAGATAAGTTACATGGCCCACACATTTATTAACATCTGGGCCGAATACTGCATTTTACATCTGTCCCAAGTATTGTGTGCCACCTTAAAGATGGTGCCACCTCTGCCAAACCCGGGTCATGTTTGGCCTACATGCTGTATGCCAGTGCCAGATAATTACCTGCTGTGCCAGCTTTATGTCAAATATGGGCCAGAATTTTTTGCTACATGGGATTATTTGAAGGGACCGTTTACCTTTAATTAAAAACTCTATATCCCAAATTCCCCTGACTTCATTAAGGCCGAGTTCACACTACACTATTTTATCCCTGATTTTTGTTCACAGGATTTGTAAAGTCGCTAAAAAATCGGTGCGACGATCAAGCAGTGTTAACAAACAAAAATGCGATTCGAGAGAATCTTCAATGCCTGTGATTCAGAATGATGTTGTGTGAATGAGTTCTGACTGAAAAGCATCAGTGATGATGACCAACAGCCAATGAGAGAGGAGGATACAGGTCAGCTTTTACAACAAAGAAGCATTTGTTTGATCTGCCGCAGCAGAAGCATTTGCAAAATTATTTATTGACCTCCTGTGGACTTGTCAGCAATTGTTTTGCAGTCATGTAGTGTGTGCCCTGTCACTGATCCATCATGCAGTGTGAACACAGCAGCTGAACGCTACCCTTCATAGTCATGCAGTGTGAAAACAATGGCGTCTGACAATTATAAAAATCATGCAGTGTGAACTCGGCCTAAAGGTTTAGTTCACCCTAAAATGAGCATTCAGTCATGATTTACTCGTCCTTTATATTTTCAAACCTTTATGAGTTTCTTCTGTTAAACACAAGCTGGAAAACTATAACCATTGACTTATGTAGTACTTGTTTTTCAAGTTCAAGTTCATTTATTTATAGAGCACATTTAAAAACAGCCACAAGACTGACCAAAGTGCTGTACATAAGTAAAATAGTTTTTAAGTAAAATAATTTTTAAGTAAAATAAAAAGTCAGATTATAAAAACATAAAAATATTTCAGTCTGGACTGAGGAACTAAAAGAAGATTTTAATCACTTGATCTAAGAGATCTTACAGGAGTGTAAAAATGGAACAGCTCTGAGAGATAGGTAGGGGCTAGATTAGGAAGGGATTTATATACCAGTTAAAGCACTTTAAAATCAATTCTGAATTAGATGGGCAGGCAATGGAGCCAATTTCCTACTTGTTAGTGGTTACAGGTTTTCAGCTTTCTTCAAAATATCTTCCTTTGTGTTTCGTCAGCATCGATTTTGCAATGTGTCCGCAATAGACACATCGCAAAGATATGCAATGTCCAGTATGAACTGTAGTTGACCAGGACCTACAGAATTGTATTTGATCACTGTATTTATAGGGAATTTATATGATTTATGCAAAAAAACATTTCTTACTTAGAATTTTTGTCTTGCTTCTAGTCTAAACATCTTCATTTCATAGCGAAAACAAGATTATTTCACATACTCTACTGCCAGATAATTTCCTTAAAACAAGCAAAAAAGCAACTGTTGATTTTCACTTTATTCTTCTGACTGTGAAAACTAAACAATATTATTACTTGGTCTCAGAATGGTCTCAGAAACAAGACAAAACAAAGACAAGCATTTTTTTTTGCATTGTGATTATGTAATTTCTGTACCCGAATACTGTTAGACTCCCCAGAAAACCATCAAATTGAGCTATTCAAAACATCGTCTGAAACTGTTCTCATATTACAAAATTTATCATAGAAAAATTAAATATCAGATAATAATTTTTTTTTTAAAAAGGTTGTCTAAACCTTTGTTCACCATAAGAATATTTTATGGAACCTCAACTTTAAGTGAATATTAGCCCAACAATAGCCCAACTAACAACCGAAACTACAAGAACTATTTACTATATTACTATATTGCATTTTAATTATTTATCTAAGCATTACACAATGACATTGTTTATTATAAGCACACACTGTTGTTTTGTCATCTGTTATTATGTTTACTAAAGCTCTTAAAGTCTAAAGGATTCTGATTGGCTGTCTGTTTTTTAAATGAAAACTTAAAATATAAGGTTTCAACATTTTATTACAGTTTTATTTCTTTATCATCTCTTTATGAAGGTTTTAATTGCAAAAGCAGAATACGTTTGTGGATAAAAATTGCCCGAAGATTAACATTAAAATGCCTGGTTGACGGAAATGTTATTCGCGAAACTGAAAAAGAGGCTAATTTAAGAAAAAGTAATTTTTTTCTTTTTGCAAAATAGATTAATTGTTCTTCAGCATGCTACACGTAGGCATGGTACGATAACGTTTTCAAAGTATACCTCGGTTTGGAAATTCGAGGTTTTAAAACCACCAAAATTTTCTGTAACACTGTTCCTAATGTGTAAGATTTTTTATTTATTATTTTATTTTTTTTATCTGTGTTTTTAAAACTAATGAAGATAGCAGAAGTCAATGATTCATTTGAATTATTTAGCCTGACATGTTTACTGCTCCAAAATATCAGAAATCTTTCAAAAATAGAATATATTGTTTTCAAAGGGGAAAAAGGTTTTTGTTTTTTTACCCAGACATTTAAAAAGAATATATTTTACAGCAGTGAGCACAATACCGTGAAACCGTGATATTTATATCTTATACCGGCCCATACCTATAGCTACAGGTGGGTTGATCCTGTAATTAACTCCTTTTTTTTCTTTTGGTATGCTGGTCTCTTGAAAATAACTCTGGCCTCTCATGATTTCCCCTCTGTGAAAGGGTTTTGGTCTGTTTATGGTTTCTGTCTTTGTTTAAAGTCTCTCATTATTGTGATGTAGTGAAGCAGGCTGGAGGAGTGATTTCAAAGCACACTAACCTCATACTTCACCTGATCCCGGACAAACAGCTTTTTAACCGCAGTCATCTTTCTTTAACCATAATTGGATGTGGTAAAAACGTTTACACCATTCTCAAAGCAGATGGTGGTAATTACAAACCAGTTCTTCCTCATTCAATGAATCTTGAGATGTAATTTATGTGTGGTCGATTGCTGGTTTTTAATGTAAGCGCCCACCACACAAATGAGGTTTGCACGAGAATTTCCTCTTTTTTTTTGTGCTTAATATTTTTTGTCAGAGAATGTTTTGAGCAAATATTCACAACACCGTACAAAGCAGGTGGACATGGTAATATTGTCAGTACTCAGTTGTGTTAATGTTGCCCCATGCTGGTGTAATTACAGCAATGAGTGCTGCCCACACTGACTGAATTTTCTGTAATCACCCACTAATAATCTAAACAGAATGATTATGTTTCCCTGCAAGTGTGTGTGTGTGGCAGACAGATGACATAACTTTAAATTTTGGAAGAGAACGACTTCAGTGTTAAAACAAATGGCACAAATAGTTGCGGAAGAAAAAAACACACACTCAAATCACTTTTGTAGCCCTTTTCATTATTAATTTATTAAACATTCAGTGCACAATAATGAAGTGCAAAAAAGAAAAGCATAACTTTGGAAAAAGGGATCACCGTGGATTCTGATTTCTGTGGTTGCTTTTGTTTTTCTGCAGTTGGCTTGTCTGTGGTGCGGTATTGCTAAATCAGTTTTGTTTTAATTTGAAAATATATATTTATACAGTAGTTCTGTCTGGATCTTGAATCTGATTGGCTGATAGCTGTGCGATATTCTGCAGTATCAGAACTCCTACAGCCTCCTCACCCTTCTGTATACTTCACCCACATAGAGTGACAGCAGATCAATAAACTCTCTACAGTTTGACAAATATTGCAGCTGTTGGACAACATAATGTACTTTTGAGGCTTTTTAGGTGAGAATGTAGTTTAGGTTGCAACTATGCAGTTTATTTATAAGGATAGATAATATTTATAATTTTGGAGATACAGCGCCATCCAAAAGATGGCTACAGAGACCGTATAATAACCCATTAAAGGAGGAAAAACAAGCATGATTTTAAACTACAGCTGATTCAACATTATTAAACTGGTAAGTGACTTTCTAAGTCGATCTCTCTCTTTTGTATGTTGTAGTGCTGTATTTATACCATAGTAATTGTAGTGTATTGAGTGTCAGATGGGACTCACATATTAGGAATGTATGTATTTTGTTTTGGCCACTCCTTGTACAACCTTGAGTTACTTTTTGGTTAGCCATCTGTTTCTAATGAGTCTCAGGTTTTTATTACTGCAGACTAGTTCAGTAAACAGAAAGAAAGAAGAAATGCCCGCACGTGTTTAGCGTTTTTCCTTATCGCAAACACAACAGTTATCTGGTAGTGTTTGTGCTGCTTTGGCTTTTTCAGGGTTAATTATTGTGATCTCCCAATTGCAACAGAGAAATACTGGGAAATCTCTGTAGACTGATGGCATTTTATGCTGTTCAGCCTTATAATCTTTAAATGTGAGCAAAATAACCTGTTTTGTCATCACTTTAGATATTACGCTAGAGAATCATTCAAATACTAGCTATAAAGTGGCGTTTTTGAAGTAGAAACAGTTTCTGCTGTTCTGACAACAGCTGCAGATGTGAATGAATGGCGGAAGAAAGTAGTTCTACATACAAAAGAATTTTTGAGACTCTCTGTGTTTTGCCGTCGAACTGTTGTATAAACGCAATATCACACTCGTAGCAGGCTGTTTATCGTCACTGGTTGGACACTATGGCAATTGGCCTGCAACCTCATGCCAATGTACACCTTCCACCAGTGCCGATATACAGCTATTTTTAGGGTATTAAAAATGGTATCAAATATAAAAAATTTTTCTTGGTATCATATCGAAGTTAGAAATTCCAGTATCCTAACAACACTAATGTGTGGTATATGTGGTTTACAGGGACAGTTGTTTAATGACATGGTTATTATGACTTAGTTGTACTCTATTAAATTGGTTTACAGGAACACACCTCATATCCCTGTAATTCAAATCGCTTAAAAATCATACTTAACAGATTCTTTTTAAATTCAAAAATTGCCTTATGCAGGTTTCCTGTGAGGGTTGGGTGCATTACGCCTATAGAGTGTCCCTATAAACCATTTATGCAAATGTGTGTGTGTCTGAGAGTTTATATGCATAATACCAATAATTATATTATATACACTCTAACATGTATGTGTCAGTTTTACTCTGCAGAGCAATGCTGTTTTGGCTCAGGCCCAGACTTGGCTCAGTGTATGCATAACAATTCAGTGAAAGTGAGAGCGTAAAAGAAAAAGAGACGTGCGAGTGACTGAGAATGTTAAATGTGGTTAGGCGCTGAGGTTTGGGGATTCCTGCCAGGAGCTGTCAGGAAAAAAAACACCCAGCAGAACAAAAAGAAAAAAAAATCCCCCAGTCTAAGCATCAGGAAAGAAGAAGACAGGTCTATATTCATGTTCTCCTGTTTATATCCCAGTGTGTGTTGTTGTTTGGTTTCAGATAATGGATCCAAACTTTGCTTAGCGAGGACATTTGTGAAGCCTCAGGAAGCCCTCAGCAGCATTCACACAAACACTCCAAACACTGCGGTTACAGCAAACTGCTCATCTCTGGCCTGATCACCAGGCTTTGCTTGTTTATAGTATTGTCATGAAAATGCAAATAGTGTCCACAGGCATGTAGTGGAGAGACATTCTTGGAAATGAAAACATCCCCGCTTAAACACTTAGCCATAAATTGTTTGATTTACTGAAAAAGTAACTTGTTCTTGAAGATCTTTGATAAAACCACACCATTCTGTTTTTTTTTTCCAAAGTAAAATGATATCTGTGTTATCTCTGTATGGATGCACCAGTTTGTTTTTTTAAACAATTTCTTAGCAAGAGTGCAGATAACTGATGAAGATAACCGTTTTCTATGTTGTTGCAACCAACAACCCAACTATTTTAATATAAGGTATTCTAGTGATTTATTTAATTTTATTTATTTATTTTACCGGCTGTTACTCCAGCCTTCAGTGTATCATGGTCATTCAAAAAATATTCTGATATGCAGATATGGTGCTAAAGAAACTTTTTTAACTGATCAGACTTTCGAAAACTGTCCTGGAAAATAAAAAAAAATCCCATAGACTTAACATTGGACCAAACTTTGTGACTTCATAACTTTGTGCCAGACTGTCATACTTAAGATTACGCTCATTTAACTCAGATTACCAATCTGCCAATCACTGATGACTTTTTAACTTACTAGCCACACCTTAGCAACCACTTACGGCACCCTAGCAATTATAGACTTCCATTATAAAAACTGCCATTGACTTTATAGATATACTAACAACACACCAATGCACCTAGCGACATACTAATCCATACTAGAAACATACTGACAAACATACTGATCCATACTAGCAACATGCTAATTCATACTAAATTTGTGCAACAACATGAGTTTATACTAGAAACATTCTAGCAACATGCTAATTCATACTAGAACATGCTAATAACATGCTAATTTATGCCATAAACAAGCTAGCAACATACTAGTTCATACTTGAACCATGCTAATTTATGTTAGCAACTGCCTAGCAACTACTTAGAACACTTTAGCAACCGCCAAGCAACACCTTTGCAACCGCCTAGCAACCACTTAGAACACCCTAGCAACATCTTAGCAACGACCTAGAATACCTTAGCAACCGCCTAGCACCACCTTAACAACCAGTCTAAACACCCTAGCAACTAGGGCTGTGCAATTAATCGAAAATCTGGTTTCGATTTCGATTTTGGCTTCTAACGATTATGAAAAAGCTAAAGTAATCAAGATAAACTATTATTGCATCATATACCGGCCCCTTTCCAGTTGTATACATTTGTTGCTCTGCAAAGCTCAGTTTCACATGAAAATGATTAAAAGCATATACTGTACTGTAATGTTTGCAGCACAGGATGCTCACTGTTCATTGATTCATGTTTTTAAAAGCGTGAACGAGACCGCATGCTTCTGTGTGTGTGCGGCGCATGCGGTCAGCATTAGGTCTCATTCGCACAGACGAGCAAGACGAGCAGAGCACACACATCTAAAGTCATCTTAACGTGAATTGAGGAGAAATTGAAGAGCTTAAGCAATCTTTTGGCTCAAGCTATTTAGGAATCTTCCAGTACATACCTCCACTGAGACATATGATTTTTGGTTAAGGGTTAATCTTACATTTAGTCATTTAAAGCTTTTATTATTTTCTTAAATAACTAAAAGGTGGCATGTTTACAGACCTGTTTATTCTCATTTTTAGACAACACAGTAACAATGCAACATCCGAAGAGTTAAAGGAATGGTTCAACCAAAACCTAAAACTCTGTCATAATTTAGTTTTCCTTTACTTGTCACAAATCTCTCTGTTGAACAGAAAAGGAGATATTTTGAAGAAAGCTGGAAACCGGTAAGTATTAACTTCCATAGCATTTGTTTTTCCTACTATGGATGTCAATTGTTACACGTTTTCCAAATTCTTGTGTTCAACAGAAAAAAGAAACTCATAAAAGATTGGAGTAAACAGTGAGTAAATGTGTATTTTTGGATGAACTTTTCCTTTCAGAAATTAGTATTTGTGGAATAACCTTGATTTTCGGTTACAACAAATGAGAGCATTTGTTTTTCTGACCAGTTGTCATATTCTGGAAAAAAGCCTTAAATGACAATATTTTACTTGAGTTTTGGAAAAAAATGATAATTTATAAAGCAAATATTAACATTTTACTCAAAGAATTAACTAATACATCTAGAGAACCTGATTATACAGATTGAAAATATTTGGAGATAATTCTGTAACCTTCCTGTTACAAATGTCAACATTTGTATCATTTGACAGGGCTATCACTGATATATAATATAAGGGTAAATAAACACTGGTATGTTTTATTATTTTACTTCAAAAGCCTTGCAAAACACTATTTCTAATTGCCCTGTTTTCTGATTGGCCAAAAAAAGAGCAAAGCACTCCGTTGACTACTTACCAATGGGTTTTAATGCTGCTGCCAAAACCTCCCTTCTGCAAAACTTGGCACTCTTTAATGCCTGCAGAGTCACCATATTTAGCTTAACATTCATTGAGATGGTCACACCTGCTCATACAGGTACAGATCCACAGTCAAGGGTAACGAGAACATGGATAAAAACACAAAAAATACAATAATTACCCGACGTTATTTTATTTTTTGTTACGTTCTGTTGAGAGATCTTTTGGTTGCATATATAATGGTTGTGAGGAGATGTGTTATAAACAGGATGCTGCATTTGGTTGAGAGCTGTGGAGAGTTGCTGCTAGCTGAGTTTGTTAATAAGCTACTGGTATGTGGCTTTCTGCCACTTCACTTGTGGTGGGACAGATTGAGCAAGCCATGGTGAGGTATGATTGCAGAGGAGACCAAGCGTCACCTGGCAGATGGGCCAACTGAGTGTGTGTGTGTGTGTGTGTGTGTATTATGATTGCTCTTAAGAAACACAGCATCATATTTCTCCTTGACAGAACATATTTAGTTGGTAATAAAAAGGTGGGATTCAGAATAAATAAATCTACAGGGTTGCAATTAGTAGCAAAACTAAAAATATCTCAAATAATTTTTGCTTAAATCAATTAAAAATGTTAAAACGCTTAATTACACATAGTATATGAAAATTAGGTTAAAAAATGTTAGACTTGGCCACTAAATGAAACAAATAATAGAATTATCAATTATTTTCTGCTGTTAAGCTTTTAAAGTGAAATCAGTTGTCTACTGTATTTGTTTGTGTTTTGTTTTAGTAATCAGGCTCATTAAAATCCATGTCAGGATTGGTATTTATCAGCTAATATATTGATTTCTGGCTTCCAAATACAAAGAGCTATCAGTATCTGCCAACATGTGCGTATCGGTACATCTCTAGTTAATTCTGATTTCGCTGTGACACTAATACAGACTCCCTTTGGTAGCTCTGTATTCAGAAATGCACTGCTGGGCTTCAGTAATGCTTTTTGAGTGCTTTCTCATCATAGTGTGCAGTAGCAGTAGACAGAGTAGTATTATAGTGTGTCCCCAGCTAGTGGCCTACAAAAAGACACTCAGTGTCCAAGAGCATGAAAAGACCATTAAGCAACCCAGGCAGCTGCTGCTGGGGGATCTGAAAGACAACTGCTGTGAACATCTCTCCATTTCCTCCTCTCTGTCTGGTCAGTCTGTTTTTACAGCGTGCACTTCACTTCATCTGTTGAAAAAGTGTAGATCTGACTTATTTGAATATTTGTGATCAGAGCTATAGAGACACATGACTAGAGGAGAACAGAATATTAATGAGGAGATGTGGGTATGAAGCCAACAGAAGTATATGAAGGTGAAATGAAAGATGGAGACTTCATTATGTGTAGACATCTGTGAGTGGGCTACACAAAAAACTTACATTGTTTTCTGCATTGATTGCGTTAATTTATTGTGTGAACATGTGTTTGACTCTCTTGATTTTCCTTCTGCTGTATGAGCATGCAATGACTAGCTACTGTACATCTGACTATTCAGTATACTGTATCTCATGGATGTAATGCTATTGCTGCATCCCAATTCGCATACTTATACTAGGCCCTAAAAGTATATACTTTTTTTGTGAAGGAAAAATATATACTTTTGAGTGTGTAACAGAAGAGTATGCAAGCTTTGGGACACACTACTTGCTCATTAACAGATTGTTTTGTTGCTGAGCCCTGTCAATCATCCACATTTCTGTCATATTTAATTTCCTACCTTATTGGAGAAGCAGCAGCAGGTTAATCTCCCCTTCACAAGTCTTTCATGCACAGAAATCTCCTCAGGTCTTTGGGTAATTATACATTCAGATGTTAATGTCCAAACATGTTTTTATATAAGTTCAGTATTGTTGCAGATGAAATGGGCTAGAGATAAATTAACAGTCATACAAACATCTTTTTACCGAAGCCTCCCTACTTGATGTTTGGTCTCGCACGTCACTCATGTTTGTAGTTTATTTACACTTTTCTCTTGCGTTTGTAGTTCTAATCGAATTCACGTCCAACACACAATGCACTGTGGGCAATATCAGCGGTTAGAGTATGGGTGCTGCTACACTTTGAATTTTTACCGGAAATAGTAAACCATACATATGTATGCAAATTTCACCCGCTGATCTGTATAAATGGCTGGATTGCTCATTGCACTATAAACTACTGTCAAATGGTGAACTTATTCTCTAATAAAAGAGCAGCTAAAATCACCATATTGCAAAGTTGCACAGGGTTAGTTTCTAGTGTATTTGTATATAAACTGTTACTCGTCATCTTTTATGATATTTTCAGGCAGGATAAGCAATGTATCGAAATTTCTAATGCAGAGAAAGCCAGCTTTCGGGCAACACTGTGTGTACTAAATGTAATGTGAGTACTAAAATAAATATTCGTGTCATGAATATGATATCTGTCATGAATGAAGGAAATTTTATGCATGCTTATAACAATTTAAATGCAAAGACGACATTGTTTGAGATGTCTTTATGACAACTTGACATAACCAAATAGATCATAACCTTTGTCTTTGTCATGACAACTTTACATTACCAACACAGCAAGATATGCCAGAGTCTTTTTCGAGGCAACTTGACATTAATAAGACAACATAAGTTTGTACAAATCTGTCATAAACATTATTGTCATAAGATCATTATAACTGAGATAAATATTTTTCTGCCTACTTTTTTCATTGAATTTTTCAAGTTTCTTAGTAAAATTGTTAATATTTAATAACATTTGTTGACGAATTTGTACTGCTGTAGTAGAGTTCAAGAAAAAATGGTATCAAATTAATGGCACAGTTACAATTGTGTATAATTATATTTGCCTTATGACAATCATGTTTATGACCAATTTATGACAAATCGGTTTGTTTTGACAAAGCTAAGTTGTCATGACAAAGACAATAGCCCCATTTCACACATACAGACACAAAACTATTTTCCGGAAAGAAATCATGCGTGAACAGACCCTTTTTGAAAATAACGGTAAATTCGTTCTTTCAATTTTCTGGAAAGAGAAGTTATTATTATTATTATTATTAAAATTACCGGTAATTGAATGCTGAATGCTGCTCTGTGTAAACACAGAAGGAAAATTGCCGAAAAGACTGCATTCACGATTAGAATGTGCTGACATGAGACGTCTACTCTAGTCAATCAGAACATACAGACGCATTCACATCTGTGCGGTTTATGAAAATAAAAGCCTTTGATTTTTCCAGACACGTTTAGCTGCTAAATGTTAGTCAGATAATGCTTCTATGTTCCCTCTTAATACCGACTGTGTAAAAAATGATCGATAAAATGCTTATCATAAACTGCTGTTTGTTTACCTTTAAGCTCTGCTTCAGTTGCTTGACGCGTGTGCACGTGAACCAGGAGGTGAGTGCCAGCACACACACATATTATGTACATCTCGACATATGAAAGTGCTCCACCATATGTTTTCATCAAAATTGTTCACAATACTTATTCATCCACAGAATTTGTAATGTAGTCAAACGTGTAAACATTTAGCTACGGTTCACGCTTCTGCCTTTGAATGTCTCTGGGACAAAACTGCTGCATGACTGCTAAAGCTTTAAATAAAAGTGAAACCATCAACAAAAGCCCGACCCCTTCTATGTTTACAAATACAAGCACAGCCGTTTAGTGGTAATTTCTGGTTAATTATGTCCAGTATTTTGGAATGTATGTGTGAACGGTCTATTCTGGAAAAATTCCAGAACGTCCTTGCATGTGTGAACAGCGCTTTCTTGAATTCACCGGTAAAGTCGTTCTGGTAATTTTCCGGATATTTACCAGTATCGGTGTGAAAGGGACAAATGACATGTTATGATGTATTTGGTTGTCATAACAAAAAAGTCTCATATTTGCATTTAAAATGACATAACTGAGCAAATGACACTTAATAGCAGTTGTTATAATCATGGATAAAATCTTATATTCAGGATGTGTCATGTCATGATTATCAATGTTTTATTTCACTTCATTAAACATAGACAATATCTATATACTTTAAAACTGCAGGTTAACTATGTTTATATATAATATGTTTATATATAACTTTTACTGATTATTAGTTATTAGATAATGAGTTAAAGTATTAATAGCTAATATAGTAACTAATAACCAGCTTCTTTGAAGCAATAATTATTGTGAAAGTGCAATACAAATAAACTTGAATTTAATTGAACTTAATTTCAGGAGTGACATGAACACCATTTTTGTGTTACAATTTTATTTTCTTAAAGGAATATTTGGACAGAAAAAAAGGCAAATTACTAGAAAACATGAGAATATTTAGCAGGAATTTGTAGAATTTTATTATGAACAAGCTATTTATCACTTTGAAATGTAATTTTTTTGCACTTTAATCACTCAGAGTAATCTGTTAGCATTTGCTAGACATGAGAATTACACAAAATGCCTAATGATAGCCTGTTTTTGCTATTATACCATCAAAATAGTTCAGATGTATCCTTATTCATTGCCTTTGTATTGGTTCTAGATGTATGCCATAGGTGCTTGATTTCTGAAAGTTACCAGCTCGAATGCACACAGGAGTGTGTTCTTCACACACAGCGCCGGCACACATGCACCCCCTGCCACTATAAATACGGTTCTTTGAATGGCAGGTAATGAAAAGTGTTGGCTGGCTAATCCGTGACGGAAGGCAGTTTCATGCTAGTTTAGTAGTGATGAGGGTCCGTGTCTTTTCTTGCTTCCAGTCTTGTTGACAGCCATGCCACTCGCTCTGTCTGATGAGGGAAAAAAAGAGAGAGAAACTTCCCTGATTACACGCAGAGGCCTGTAACATATGCCGGTAAAGCTGATAAGACATGTCAGCAGCCTGGTGTGTCATTAGTGAGCATTGTTGCGATGGATGACAAGCAGACCGTGGAAGTGATTGGAAGACAGAACAAGAAACAATGAGAGAGAAATGTGGGTTGGAGTTTGCTGATGTGGTTTGTTTTGTCTTTGTTTTTTTCTTGTTGTTGTTTTTGTTCTTCTCTTGGCTCAAAAAAATACATATACTCTTTGTGTTAGTCAGTTATTTGTTCTCTGTTGCATGTAATGCATGTACTGGCAGACATTGTTTCTCTGGCAGTTGTGTACATGAAGTGGAGATAGAGATGACAAAATAAAAGTATAGAAAACAAAATAGCAAGTATTCTTAGACCATTAGTGGCACATGGCTCATATTTAAATTCAGTTTCTTGGTTGCAGTGATGAATACAGTGATCACAATAAGGCCCAATCCCAATTCTACCCCTTAGCCCTTCCACTTACCTCTACCCCTCATTTTGCACGTTCACACAAAGGGGTAGGGGTGTCCTAATTCTCTTTAGCTTGAAGGGGTGGAGCTAAGGGGAAGGGGTAGATACCCCTTCAAACTGAGATTTTTCAGGCCCACACTCGAAACCAAGGGGTAAGAAAATTTCTCAGAAAACACCAGCCACAACGGCTGCATAGCTGCACACGGAAGTTAGAAGATGCACAAATTTGTATTTTTTGTCTTTACGAATTTCTTTACGAATTTCTCTGTCTATAATCTCTAATAATAACTCCTGTAAAGCAGTCCCACAACGTTCTATCACTCGATGACACTCGAATACCCTGTCAGAAAAGTCTAGTGGCTGGGAAGGAGCCTTTTCTACAATGTTAATGTTGTTTTTATGTGTTTATGGTGTAAATACAGTTATGATCTTATTGCCATATTTTATCGTTATGATAACATGATTGCCTTCAGTGATTTCCTGAGAATAAATACCAAAAAATAACACAACTGGAATAACTACAGCAGTCTCTGTCGTTGATCTCATATGATGCAAGAGATTGGGATGACATATGATGATGTGTGCAGGTGCTGTAGTGGTGTACCATTTCTTAGGGGTAAATTTTGAAGCCCTTCCCCTTCACACTCAGTACAAAACTAGAATTGCGATTGGGCCTAATTCTGAAACTATATAACAGTGTTTTATATTTCATTTTTAAAAAGCTTTGGAAACAAATGTCTTTTCTGTCACTATTAATAGTATCTGAAATGTTTGTGAGTATTACCTGAATAACATTTACTCACAATATAAAACATTTTTAAATATACTTTCTTTTTTATTTCATGTTTATTGTTAACACTTTATTGAGTACAATCATACAATATTTCTTACAAGGTACATTTGAATCTCAGTATGTGACCTTATTTGATTTAACATACAATTTACATACATTGTTGTCATGTGTACTAACTAAACATATTACTCAAGTTTTGTTACATTTTTAAAAGTAGCATAAAAAACAAAAGAAAGTAATAATAAATTAAAAGACTACATTGTAAAACCCCAAAAGTTAAGGTAACTCAAACCATTTGAGGAAACCGAATGCAACTGACCATTTAAGTTCAAAAACGAATCCTAATGAGTACTATGAACTTAATCCATTTGAGTACATGAAGCAATTTGAGCACAGTAAAACGCAATAACTGCAGAGAACTCAAACCAACTAAGTACTGTAAAACCTATTAAGTTAAGGCAACTAAAACCGTTTAAGGAAACCGATTGCTACAAATCATTTGAGTTAAACTAATCTATATGAGTACTGTGATCTCACTCCATTTAAGTTAAAGTAATGAGGTATTTAATTAACTCATTACCTTCAACACTGAGTTCAATACTCAGTGAGTACAATACAATACAAATGAGTAGAATTAACTTTAATTAAATTTTGAGTTAGCTACACTCATTTCATTCGATAAAGTTGACTGTTGGGTTTTACAGTGTATTTACATCCAGGGCAAGTCATAATATAATTCCTTCCAGAATAATCTCAAGTTACCACCTTCATTATACACATGAGGACAACACGGCATACAATGTGAATATATATATATATATATATATATATATATATATATATATATATATATATATATATATATATATATATATATATATATATATATATATATATATATATATATATATATATATATATATATATATATATATATATATATAGCCATATATATATATATATATATATATATATATATATATATATATATATATATAGCCATATATTCTCATATTAGCATGTATTTATCTATCAGTTGAGCATCTTCTATTTGTTTATAGCAATAAAATCAGGTCTTCTAACTGAAATACATTCAACCCATTTCCTCCATTTTCCCAGGAATAAATTGTCCTTAAAATTAACTACAGAGGTGATTTTTTTCCATTGTGTGGATCTCAATAGTTGCATCTATCCAATTATTTAAGGTTGGTTGCTCTTGTTGTAGCCATTTGCATGTGATTGTTTTTTTACTGGCAGCCATGAGAGCACGCATCAGGAATTTATTGGCTGCCGTGACTGTACTGTACTGTATTTACACAGCCAAAATATAACAACTTTCTAGAGGTATATCTCTTTTAAATATTTGTTCAAGAGCCTCCTATATTTCTTTCCAGTGTTCTTGAATACATATTCCCAAAATATATAATAATGGTTTGCTTTGTTACATCCACAGTTACGCCAAAATTTTGTTGGTATATTTGGTTGTTAGTGCTGGGGATTTGAAATATCTAATAATGTTTTCCAACAGTATTCTTTTCAGTTTAATGAACTTCCCAAATATATGAATTCCCATATATTTGACCACTCTTCTGTAAGCATACTTTCTAAAGCCAAGTCCTTAAAATATCATTACTGCAATAGCCTGAAAATATCATTAATACAATTATGAAATCTTATCAATTTAAGCAAATTCAATACATTCAATACAACACAGTTATTTAGAGCTCTGAAATGATATATGTATTAGTTTAAATAAATATTATTATTATTATTATTATATGCTGACAGATTTTTCACATTTTTTAAATACCTACTTCAGTTTACAACCCAATACACATGCAACTAAAAGTAAAGTTTCCATTACCAGCTGTTGCATTAATAATTCATTTTAGTGACAATAATTATTAATAATAATAATATTAATTCAGGGTGACACGGTGACGCAGTAGGTAGCACAATTGCCTTACAGAAAGAAGGTTGCTGATTTGAGCCTCGGCTGGGTCAGTTTACATTTCTGTGTGGAGTTTGCATGTTAAAATAAATCAGTTATTAGAAATAAGTTATTAAAACTATTATGATTAGAAATGTGTTGAAACAATCTTCTCTCCAGAAATTGGGAAAAAAACTACACGGGGGGGATGGGGGGTGCAAGTAGTTCAAAGGGTCTAATAATTCTGACTTCAACTGTGTGTGTGTGTATATATATATATATATATATATATATATATATATATATATATATATATGTATATGTATATGTATATGTATATATATATATATATATATATATATATATATATATATATATATATATATATATATATATATATATATATATATATATATATATATATATATATATATATATATATATACACTGTGTGCACTGTACGAAATGCTGGGGTTCACACAATTCCTTTATGTTGTCCCAACACAAATCAATTAAGTTTACTTAATCATTTTTACAAGTTTAAGTGGATTGAACATTAAACAATTAAGTTGTCCCCAACTTTTTATTTCAACTCATTTTGAATAAGTAGCTTAAACAAGAAGCAAAAGTCATTTTTTTGTTGGATGACAGACTGGAGAAATATGCTGTAAAATTCTGCTATTGTAAATTATAAAATAAATAATAATCATTATTTTAAGTTGAAATAGTATTTTACATAGTAGTATCAACGAATTTGCAGTCTGCTGAGTATTAGACACTTATTTTACAAACAAAAGCAAAGCATGAAGTGCTCATAAGAAAGTCAAGTATAGTCATCAAGCAGTTATTCTGCTCTATTATAAACAGCAGTTGTACTATTGTGTGTCAAGTGTCAGCGCTGCTATTCTGACAGAATTCACCTGTTGGAATATTTATAGCTAAAAAAGACAGGCAGATTGATTTAAATACATTATTTATTGAGGTAGCAGAACCCCATGCCACATCATGTGTGCTCTGTACTAAATGCTGCACAGTATTGGCAATTATGCTCTTATTTTAACCATAATGACGTGATGCATTCTGATGCTTTAAAAAAGCTTTTATTTTTATGCGGGTGCAACGGTGATTTTCTTTTCTTCTTTTTTTATCGAAGACCATCACAGCCTTCATCTTTTCTCTGGGAATTTGGTAGTATCTAGTGTATCATGCATGCTTTTCAGGCTTTGTTAAAGATGGAAGCTCGCTTGCGTGTAGCTTGGCAGCCCATCCAACAGAATAGGTAATACTGAAGGAGACTTGGCTCAAAAGAGCACGAGCGCATTAGCAATTCAAACACAGAAGAGGTGTCTGGAGAGCTAAAAGACTGCAGGATGAAAGTGCTTACATTGTTTTTGCCGGGGATTTGACAGTCGATGGCCACTGCTTTATACAGCAGCGTGTTGTTAAGTCATCCACACTGACAGACATTTCATCCTCTTTTTCTGTCAGTGCTTTCTTTCTTTCATGCATTAGCAACTAAACAACACAGGCTGCCCTTTCACTATTCAAGATTCAAAGTGGGGAGAACATTAGATGCGTGATCACAGAGAGCGGATGCTTGTGATAAACAACAATGACAATCTCATCAAAGTGTACAAAGCTGAGAGGAGCAGAAGAAAATTATACTGTGGTAGCCAGGCCAACGTGATATTGTTTAATTCAATTCAAAGTCTTCTGGACTCCACTTTTTTATATGCTAGTAATCATAAAATGTGTCCAAATGATTACAATCATGAAACTCACACATTTTGGTCACACTTTACAATGTTTTAATTATTGTTACTTAATTCGCCATACCCTGGTGTTAAGACAAGCAGGGCACATAGAAAAAAAAGGACTGTCATTTCAATGGTAAAAACAAATTGGAAAAAATGCTACAGTAAAAATCTGTAACCTGGGTAATAGTAAGGTTTCTTAATAAATATGTGGTTAAATTATAATTGTAAAATGATTTTTCCAGAATTCCCTGTGTGAAGCTTCACTTTTTATGCCTTTTGTTGACATTACTAGGGTTTTTTTTCTTTTCATCAGTGATGTACATAAGAGTGTTATGCCACATCTAATGTTGATAAATAATGTTTATTGCATTAGTGTATGGTGTTTTGTAGTTGTGTGAATGACACTGAGCGTCTTCTATATATTAGTATGTTTCTCTGCTGTGATTAGCTTTAGTTCATCATATGACTTTCTCATTACCGCCTGCATATGGTTGTGTTTTTGTCTGTGTAACAAAAGGTACTGTGTGTAGTTGTTCATACTTGTGTACTGGTGCATAATACTATAAATTAATGAAATAATGAAGTCAAATTTTGAAAATTACTTCGGTAAAATACGGTTTCTACCATATTGATAATAGTAAAGTTCTAGAAACCACAAATGCCGGCTTTTCGCCATAAATAATACAGTATGTTTTTAATAGTGTAGGTAAACAGCTTAACACTTTGACTGCCCCTCTACCAAACAGTTGACTATGTTGATACAAAAAAAAAAATCAAACAAACAAATTCCTGTTGCAATACTACTCTTGATCTTGGTTTTATTGTAAAAAAAAAAAAAAAAAGAAAGCATGTCAAATGAGAATCTGAAATATTTTATGGCATACTTAAAAAAAAAAACATGATATAGTATTCAAAAATGTTTTATTTAGATTTTTTTTATTAATTAATCTTACACTTCATATTTTCAAAATTTTCATAGGATATGTATTAATTCTGGAACTTTTACCATAAACCGACATATCAACCATTTGGTAGAGGCTGAAATTTTTTAAATTGCAGTGGTTAGCACGTTCGCCTTACAGCAAGAAGCTCGCTGGTTCGAGCCTCGGCTGGGTCAGTTGGCATGTCTGTGTGGAGTTTGCATGCCCCGTGTTTGGTGCTCCGGGTTTCCCCCATTAATCCAAAGACATGTGGTATAGGTGAATTGGACAGGCTAAATTGTCTGTAGTGTATTTGTGTGAATGTTTGGGTGTTTTCCAATAATGGGTTGCAGCCGGAAGGGCATCCGCTGTGAAAAACATATGCTGGATAAGTTGGCGGTTCATTCTGTTGTGGCGACCCCTGATTAATAAAGGGACTAAGCTGAAAAGAAAATGAATGAATAAATGTGTTAACTAGTGACATTAGGTGTTAAGAAATGCAATCCAAACATTTTTTTCTTGGTGGGGTAGTTAAAGGGTTAAGATAATGTTTATTAAAAATCTGATTATTCAAAAAGATCTGATGCGGAGGTTTCTAATCATGGTACTATTTCACAAACATGTCAAGTATGGCATAATTTCCTCTGACCATACAACAAGACGTACATTCCCAAGTTATTACATTATTTATCTACATAAACTTTGTACAATAATCCACCATACTAAAATAATGAATTAAGTCCCATAAACACTTTGACGTACTGTATGCATAGATGAGGGAATTTAAAAACATCACAAGAGTGCAGATAACGTTACAAGGTTTGATCTAGTGCTCCTGTGTGCTGTGTGTTCTTTGAAAGGCACTGGATTTGACTGTTTATTTACTCCCATCCTAGCATTAAATATGATTTAGTCTTAAGAGATTACAGTACAAAGGAAATACAAATTCGTTTTTTTAATTGATTTATTTTGATTCATATGCAAGGAGATGTACAGTAAATAGGGCTAAGCGATGTGGCCTAAAGTCAATTGATTATTTGAACATTTTTACTCGATTACGATTAATGAATGATTATTTTATTTATTTTTTGCCCTCAGAGTTCACTGACAAGTTTTGTATAGTAAATATCCTCACATGTTACAAGTGAGAGATTTTTAAATGAAAGGTGCATTACTTGATTTTAAAGTAATTGAAGGAAACTAGGGATGCACCGATACCAGTATCGGGTATCGGGTCGATACTTGGTTAAAATACTCATACTCGTATCGGACATGAAAGGCCGATACCACGCACCGATACCACTCAACAGTAATTCACTATACATGGATGCGATTTGTTGTCCTACCTGACCTCAGTGTCTTTGTATTATATATTAATACAAATGTAATGTAATACTAATGTATTATATATTAATAGCTTAGTCCTTATAAACAGTCCATTTATAAAATACATTATTAACGAATCTTTAGGCTACTGAAGGATAAACCGAATATGAAATATGATCCTTGCATAAAGATCACAGCTAAACAAGCTAGCACTCATTTTATTTCTAACCTATAAATAAAAAATGAAAGAAATTTTAAGTAATGGAACATTATGTGAAAATCTAAAGACTACAGGCTAAATAAAAGCTTTTTGTCAGAGCTGAATATCGCTGCCGTCACCGCGCACGTGTCAGGTTACAGCTTCTGTAAAGATCAGACAGCCTATACAGATCACACCATCTCAATAAACATTTCATGTAAATGTAAAAATATTTCGATAAGTATTGTTAATGGAATATTTATAACGATATGATCTTGTTTTTGTTTATATGCCGGCTTTGAGCTCTTAACGCGCGCTCTCTCTCTCTCACCAGCCGGCTGTTGAGATGCACTGCATAAGAGCGCTATAGCTACACACACTACACAGCACACTGGCAAGATAACAGGTGCTGAAATCCACGGGACCAGTTTTATTTGTTGCTTGGTCTTATTTTAAAATGCCTTTTATTTTTATAATCTCTCAAGTTAATATAGGCTATCGGGTAACATAATCTCCCTCAGAGATATTGGCATTCTATAACATGATGCACAGTATCCAACACCACCCTGCAAAGGCTATAGGCCTACAGCTCTGGTGTGTTATGAATTGCATGTTTTAAATGACAGCGAGTCATGCTACATGTAGTTTTTATTGTAAACATTATAACCCAGTACACAGTAAAATGTAAAGGAAACACACACTATCTATGATTATTTTTTGCTTCCAATCATCTTCAATGTACTGCAAAGTAAGGCTTAATAACGGGTCCATCGTCCTACTTGACCAGAGATCAGATGTGCCTGCAAAGTGCCCTCAAAAACTATAAATCAGCCTTAGCCTTAACAGAGAGGGGTCACTTGACTCCACACATGGTAGGGAAAGTAATTTAAAAAATTGACCTGGAAAAATTAGATCGATTATAGGTTCTGAATGTTGATTTCCATTACTTTTTGATTAATCGCTCAGTCCTAGATGTAAATGTAAAAAATTAGCATTAATAAGAATTTTTACGACAAACAACTATCTGATTTATTACATTCATAATGATGTTAATGTGTTACGGTCATGGTCTTCAAAAATGTTTAAAATTTTAGATTGATACCAGACGTAAGAGGAGACTTGTAGGCTTTTGACCAGAAAACGAGTAGTTATTGTCCAAATACAGCACTAAACAACTTTGGGAGCCTGGCTGATCCACAACGAATGCATTTTTCAGTTCTGAAAACGTGCGAAGCTCAACATTACCTTTTTGTTGACATTAGTAAAGAGCAGTGCACTGCTTTTTTTTAATGTATATTACTAGACAACCGCTGTATCAACAGTCTTGTTGTTGTGATGTCTAAAATGCAAGGTCTTCAGTTCATTTATAACAGATGATTAGCTTCAGTGCTCACGCTGTGCATTACACTCTACTTCCATATGAATGAATTGAAATGCTTACAACATGTGCCAGTGACGACATGATGGCATTTGCCTTTGTTGTAGTGGTGGGATTTCTTAGGAGGGTATTGCTATTCCTGCCCCTTTACACTCTGTTTAAAGACCAAGGGGATGGTGTATGGGTAAAAAAAAGAATTTGGTGCTTGCGACTGGGCCTTATTCAGATGTTGACAGATTAGACATACGATTAAATGTTGCATTTATCTATAGCTCTACAGCAACCTTATGTTCTGGAAATGAATATAAATCAGGATTTAGTCAAAGAGAAAATTATTAATAGCATTACTTTTACAATAATGAAAACAACATGAGGAACTAGAGTGGGTGAGAATGTTAATTGTTTCTATACAATGGACTGCCTGTCACGGTATGAATGGTAAAAACCATCTAATTGTAGTAGTTCTGTTGCTGGATGTGGACTTTGGCATAAATGGCAGCTTTGAATAGCAGATTTTAAACAGCCCAAGACCAAACAAAAAAGGCTAAGACCAAAACCAAGTTTGTTTTCATCTATGTTCTTTGTTTTTCCATCTCTATTTGTATGTTTCAATGTAATTTGTGTACCTTTTTGAATAATAAAACAAATAAATTAAATAATAAAAAAATGATATTATAAATATAATGTATGCACAAAAAAACAGCACAAAAACAAAGTTTTGATTTATCTTTTTGCATGTATGTGGTCTTTTAGCATGGTCAGTTTTGATATATAATGTGGTTAGTTGTTGTTATAATGTGTATAATGTTGTGTATAATCTTGTTGTATGGCCAGAAGTAATTAAGTCATATTCTAGGTTTTACAGGATGTACAACGCTGGTTTTATGTATTGTTTTACAGCAACAAATTGTAAGTGTTGATATGATAAGAACTGTGTTATGTTGTTTACTGGTATGATTCAGTAATGTGAAACACTGAGCGTGTAATGCATGCAGATCATTTGAGAGACTCAGTGTCTGTACATCTAATACTGCAGTCATATTACAGTAGTTAGCTAGCTTACTGTAAATAGCAGCCTCTCCATTCCAATCAGCAAGTGTCAGCACTGGTCACACAGTTATTAATGAGAAACACAGACCATTCACACTTACACTACAGAGACAGCTTAAAGGCACACACACACACACACACACACACACATACTGAACTGCAACTGCTTTGGGGCTGGAGGAAATTAGTTTACGAACTTCTGTTTTTTGTTGTCTAACAGGAAATGAAAAATGAAGCAAATACTTTACATTTCTGTCTGTTGGGGCAAAGAATACTCTGAATAACTGTAAAAATAAATGACTTTTGCTTATTATGGATTTTAACATTCTCTGAGGTCAGAAAACTGATCTTATTTACGCTTTTAATTTTTACTTTGTTATTCATTGCATTCATCTATTCAAGACGAATTCATTCTTATTAATCTTATTTTTTATTATGTATTTGCATATTATATGTACAAGCTCTTTGTTTACTCTTTGCACATTTATATTATATTATGATTTTTTAAAAATGTATTATTACTAGGCCTTGTCACAATAATCAATTTGTCGAATTATCATGCAGTACTTGGAGATGACCTCAATCGTTTTTGCAACTGCAATATATATTTACAATTCATAAAAAACGTTAAAGCCATTTTTCAATAACATACAATTGGACATTTACCTAATAGGACATTTAACTATATATATATATATATATATATATATATATATATATATATATATATATATACATACATATATACATATACACTGTAGTGGGACATTTGTGTAAAATTGAAACTTGTGGATCTGCTCATCGATGGATTTGCTCTTCAGTGTTTGGACTTTCAGCAGTAAAAATTAAACCACACTGAACTAAACTAAACTTTAACTCTGAACACTGGACTGACCCAGTTTCAATTCTTAATTACTAGAACTTCTATGTTAAGCTGCTTTGACGCAATCTACATTGTAAAATCGCTATAGAAATAAAGATGAACTGAATTAAATTGAATTGACATTTACCTTTTTAACATCAAATTCATTCATTTTCTTTTCGGTTTAGCCCCTTTCCGAAAGGGGAAACTCATCCTCTTCCACCGAGCATGGAGCTTCGGGAGGGACTAACATCAAATTACAGAATCTGAAAAACCTTAAGGATGATAAATATTTTAAAGTGTTTATGGCTATTTGCTTTATTATGTTGTTATATAATCGTTATTATACAACAGTGGCATAAAATGATATAAAAATGGCAATAATATTGCTTATCGCAACAATTTCAGTGACATTATATCACACAACAAAATTCCTTATTGTGACAGGTCTAATTATTACATTTAATTTAAATTCTTATTGTAATTTATTTTTGTCTCTGTTCCTATTCCTACTCTTATTAATTAATTAATAATAATTTTCTTCATATGTTATATAATCTGCAGTTTAATTTTAATTCCTATATTTCTGGTTTAAGTGTGGTTTATTTATAAACTAATTTTGAGAGGATCACGTGCTTATGATCAACATGGCTGGCACCACATTAGCTCCGTAATCAACCCTATTAGATGATTACGCATGCATAATAAATAGCTTTTCACTCCAGTTATCTTCGTCTTGAAGTCCCCCCACCCCCCCTTCCACCCCTACCTCCCACCTTTTTTCCGATAAGGCGACACAGTGGCCCAGTGGCTAGCACTGTTGCCTCACAGCAAGAACGCCGCTGGTCCAACTTCCTATCGGGCTGTTTGGCATTTCTGTGCAGAGTTTGCGTGTTCTCCCCGTGTATGCGTGGGTTTCCCCCTGGTTCCCCGGTTTCTTCCCACCGTTTAAAAACATACACCATAGCCAATCGACTAAACCAAATTATCACCTAAGACAACCTTAGTTTACACTTCTCACACGGCGACAAGCAAGGGAGTTCTCGAAACCTACCTGAGCTCGAACTCCGCTCTCGCCCTTCTAACGGGAGGGAGCCCCGGGCTCAAGGATATTACGAGCTCAAGGCTCTCTCCCGGGACAGCATGCCAATTATGCTTAACTGATCATTAACTTAGTGTGAACTCTTGAATCCTCTTCCACTGAGTGTGGAGCTTTGGGAGGGACTAACATCAAGTTACAGAATCTAAATAACCTTAAGGATAAGTATTTTAAAGTGTTTATATTTGCATTAATTTGCTGTTATATAATCGTATATAGGACAGCACGGTGGCACACTGGGTAGCACAATTGCCTCACAGCAAGAAGGTTGCTGGTTCGACCCCGGCCGGGTCAGTTGGAATTTCTGTGTGGAGTTTGCATTTCTGTGTGGAGTTTGCATGTTCTCCCCATGTTGGTGCTCCGGTTTCCCCCACAGTCCACAGACATGCGGTATAGGTGAATTGAATGGGCTAAATTGGCCATAGTGTATGTGAGTGTGTGCAAGACTGTGTGGGTGTTTCCCAGGCGCTGTGTAAAACGTTCTGGATAAGTTGGTGGTTCATTCCGCTGTGGCGACTACAGATTAACAAAGGGACTAAGCTGAAAAGAAAATGAAAGAATGAATGAATCAATGAATAATCATATATGAGTGGCATAAAATGATATCAAAATGACAATAATATTGCTTATTGCAATAGTTTCGATGACAATATATATCACAACTAATATTCTTTATCTTGACAGGTCTAATTATTAAATGTTACTGTAAATTTTATTTTTGTCTCTGTTAATATTTCTACTACTATAAATCGATTGTGAATATTTTTCTACATATGTTATATAATCTGCAATTTAATTTTAATTATCCTATAGTTCTGGTTTATTCCAGTTCTTATTTCATCCTTTTAAAAAGAATAAAATAATAATAATAATAATAATATTAATAATAATAATAACTCTCTGTAATGCACTGAATGCGTTTCATGTAAAAAACTAATTAAACCTAAGGACTTTAGCATTTTGGTGAAGAATGTCAGTGTGAAAGCTGATTTTATCAGCCTGCTTTTCATTCTTTGTCTGTGTTTTGGCCTGGAATCCAAACAGATGCTTCATTTTCTCAGAGGCCAACCAAGCATCTCTGTCTCAGCTCAAGTGTTTGCAACATCAATGCAGGTGCATTATCTTAGCAAGGTTAAAGAGAGCTCACGGATGAAAAGAAACAATCACGCTCCCAGTCTGAGGAATGTGAGGGCTGGTGCAGGCGGCCCGCACAGTCTGTGTCAATAGGAGGTAAATGAGACTGACAGTCAAGGCATTTTTCTGCTTGTGGAGCATTCCTAGTGTTCTCTGATTAGATCTGAGCAAGCCGCGCAAACGTTGCCAAAAAACTGAGCAATCCACTTTCACATTTCTCCTTCATCCACTTCATGTTTACATGCATTTTTTTCAATCGATGTAATCTTAACGTTTTCTAAATCTGCACTGGAATGAAATTTTCTGAAATGACTTCCTGGTAAGCACGTCTTGAAACATGGTGTGTTTGTAGTACAAGACATACGTTTACCCCCATACCAACCCAGACTGCATTCTGATTGGCGCTCAGATAATGTTTAGTGTTTTATCAGCCGTGTCTAACCCACACAAAAGACACTCGAATTTAACCACCGTAATCAAAACACGATGAAGGGAAGGAAAGGAGATGGTTATCTCGTCTTTCGTGATAAAGGTCAGTTTGCTTTGGAAAGGAAAGTATAACACCCCCATGTACACAGTCTTGAAAAGGTTCACTTCAAATCAAAACTCCCGTCAGTCACCGCAGAGCTGCATCCAAACAGCTTTAATGCCTGATTTACACTAGGCTTTCTGAGAGAGTTCACGCACAAGGGTTGTGTACTCGTTGACCCATGAACCCTGGCGACTGTTAACCTTGCTGTTTATTCTTGTCGTGTGTGTGTGTGTGTGTGCGTTTTCAGTCAGCACTGGGCTTCCTCTCACTCATCTCAGAGTTTTAGCCCTCATAACCTTCAGCACCTGCTCCTGCTGCCTTACTGCTGTTTGTTTTGGGAGCAGCTGCAGACCTGCTAAAGAGCTAGAAAGAGCGTTTGAGCCTCTCGTTGGCCAAAGGGGGGAAGTAGTTTGAAAGCAGAAAGGTTATTTAAGGGTCAAAAGAGGAGAACAGGTGTGGGATAAGGCAGCCATCGCACATCAAAACACACCATACCACCACAAAACAAACATACACCTAAGAGGATCAAGCTGGCAAAGTGAGAACGGAAGTCTTGGGTTTTAATATAGTTACAATTTAAGTGCAGTGTGTTTGTAGATTAATGACTTTTATTTTCCTGTCAGTCTCCGAAAAGAGAACTGTTAAATTATATGTACGTTCGGCTATTTATTATCGCAGCCGCTGAATTGGTCGGAGCTGATATGTAGGCCACCTATCACTTTATGTCATTCAAGAGGGGCTGGAAAGACATTTGGCTACTCAGGAATTCTACGTACTGATTTAGTGGCATGTGAGGCTTTGCCAGACTTAATTTAGTGTGACACCAATCTAACTTGGATGAAACTAGAAACTGTCACCCTTACCCTGTGAAACCATCCACCTCCTGAGGTTGTGTTAGCTCGGTTGTCTTGACGGACATAACCAGACACACACACACACACCGTCTCGCATGATCACCACATCACTGTCTCAGGTTTACCTTGAAACTTAACAAAGAAAGCAACCATTTTTAAGATGTGGTCTGTGTGTGTGTGTGTGGGGGTAGGTTACTTGAGACAAAATTACAAAATCTTTAAACCTGTTTAAAGTTTGTCTAATTTAATTTGTTCTTGGGTGACAGTATTGTGACCAAGCTACCTGTCTGGCTGTCTTTCTATCATTAAAAAGTGATATTATCATTTAATTGCCATTTTTGTTAACCCTTATGTGCTGTTGGGTATGTTTCATCCACTCAGGGGTGATTTTGAGTCTTAATTTGACTCAACGTGCTCTGCGTTTCAGCAAAAGGAATGTTTTTTGGTGACATTTTGACACATATTTTTGGGAAAACTCTTTGAAGTTTTTCAAAAATTGAAATAACCTTTGGACAAATTGACTACCCTTTTCTTATGTTGGCTGCTGTTTTTGACCCATTGGCTTCTATCATAAAGACTTTTTTTGATTGCAAAGGGATGACACCATATAACCATGCGTTCTTGTTTCTTGGTAGTTTTCCCTGTTGAGAAGAGGGAAAATTTATCATTTTAACTATTGATCATCAGTTGCAATACAAAAAAAGCTTAGTTTCTGGCTTAAAATTATATGGTTATATAGAGTGTAGTGTGTCTCTCTGTGTGTGTGTGTGCGTGCGTGCGTGCGTGCGTGCGTGCGTGCGTGCGTGCGTGTGTGTGTGCACTTGTGTGAGAGAGACCTTTTTGTGTTTTATTGTGTGTTATCTATCAGAAAACAAAAAAAGCGCCTTAGCTTTCAGGCCATAGTAAACATAGTAAGTGTATTCATGCATGCAGACTATAATTTGCTGTTTTACTCTATAGAACTCCATATAAAAGGGCTAATGGTGCCAACTGATGATTAACAGTTAAAATGAAAAGTTTTATCTCTTCCCAACTGGGAAAAACAGCAACCATCAAGAATGGATGAATATTTGGTGTCCTGGCTTTGCAAATAAAAAAATGTGGTTATAATAGAAGACAATGGGACAAAAAAAACCAACATAATGAAAGGGTAGTCCATTTGAACAATACACAAGGGTTAACAAGGACACATTCTGTTATCCAAAGATGACGGTAAATTCATTTACTGTATAACTGTATAATGCATTTACAAATATTTTAAAGCAAATACTTTCAATTGGTTTCAATTTAAGTGTTTCATTCATAAAGGAATCCTGAAAAGTCTGTAAAATGTATCATGAATTCCAGAAAATTATAAAGCAGAAATATTATTATTTGGCATTTATAGTAAGAGCCAATAATAATGATTGAGCACTGGTCATAGTAGAGAACACCTTATATTCATATTAAAGTGATTTCTAAAGGATGTAAAACTGAAAACTTCAATAATGATGCTCATTCAGCTTTGAATCACTTTCAGAAATGACATTTAAAATACACTCACCGACCACTTTATTATGTATACCTTACTAGTACCGGGTTGAACTCCTTTTTGCCTTCAGAACTGCCTTAATCCTTCGTGGCATAGATTCAACAAGATACTGGAAATATTCCTCAGAGATTTTGGTCCATATTGAGACGATAGCATCACACATCACGCAGTTGCTGCAGATTTGTCAGCTGCACATCCATGATGCGAATTCCACCACATCCCAAAGGTGCTCTATTGGATTGAGATCTGGTGACTGTGGTGGCCATTTCAGTACAGTGAACTCATCGTCATGTTCAAGAAACCAGTCTGGGATGATTTGCGTCCAAAGTGTCCCAAGAAAATATCCCTCACACCATTACATCACCACCACCAGCCTGAACCATTGATACAAGGCAGGATGGATCCATGCTTTCATGTTGTTGACGCCAAATTCTGACCCTACCATCCAAATGTTGCAGCAGAAATCGAGGCTCATCAGACCAGGCAATGTTTTTTTCAATCTTCTATTGTTTAATTTTGGTGAGCCTGTGCGAAATGTAGCCTCAGTTTCCTGTTCTTAGCTGACAGGAGTAGCACCC
The DNA here is from genome assembly GCF_903798145.1 of Danio aesculapii. NCBI lineage: Eukaryota > Metazoa > Chordata > Actinopteri > Cypriniformes > Danionidae > Danio > Danio aesculapii. The sequence continues at coordinate 32,140,839 of NC_079441.1, read as the reverse complement.
AGTGTGGTATTCTGCTGCTGTAGCCCATCCGCCTCAAGGTTGGATGTGTTTTGTGTTCAGAGATGCCCTTCTGCATACCTTGGTTGTAACGAGTGGTTATTTGAGTTACTGTTGTCTTTCTATCAGCTCGAGCCAGTCTGGCCATTCTCCTCCGACCTCTGGCATCAACAAGGCATTTGCACCCACAGAACTGCCGCTCACTGGATATTTTCTCTTTTTCGGACCATTCTCTGTGTGTACCTAATAAAGTGGCCAGTGGGTTTATGTTGCAATAGAAAACATCTACTGTAAAATCGAATTAGATCATTTTTTGACTATTATTGTAGTGTTATTGTATTATATTTTACACCAAATAATCGCAGCCTCAGTGAGCAGAAAGTACTTATTTGTAGAGTATTTTAATTCATGTATATTATAAGGTATTTATTATAATTTTGGTTTTATTTTAGTCTTGTATGAGTGGGTCCAAATACAAATGAAATGAACATAACACACTCATTTAATCCTTCTAAATAACACAAAATGTGCCAGTCATTCGTAACTCCCACAACATGATTCCAAAATATACACGAATATCTCTCTCTCTCTCTCTCTCTCTCTCTCTCTCTCTCTCTCTCTCTCTCTCTCTCTCTCTCTCTCTCTCTCTCTCTCTCTCTCTCTCTATTGGCATGACAAGTGTTACAAATGTATTGCCAAAGCATTTATAGAGTTTACATAAAAGTAGCATACATATATAGTAATAAAAAACAGTACACACAATAGATAGTAGTAGTAAAAAAAATACTAATCCATACTGGAACATACTAATCATACTAGCAAACATGCTAATTCATACTAAGTTCATGCTAACTGCATGCTAGTTTATACTAGAAACATGCTAGTGACATACTAATTTATGCTGGAAACATGATACCATACTGAAAACACCTTAGCAACCCCCTTACAATCACACAGAACACCTTAGCAATGGTCTAGCAATGCCTTAGCAATGACTTAGAACACTCTAGCAACCACCTAGCAACGCCCTAGATGCCACTCAGAACACACTAGCAACGCCTTAGGAACCGCCTAACAACCACTCAGAACACCTTAGCAACTGCCTAGCAACGCCTTAGCAACCACTCAGAACACCATAGCAACTGCCTAGCAACACCTTATCAACCACTCAGAAGATCCTAGCCACGGCCTAGCAAACACTCGAAACACCCTAGCAACCACCTAGCAACACCTTAGCAACGACCTAGAACATCTTAGCAACCGCCTAGCAACACCTTGGCAACCACCTAGCAGCCAATCAGACCATCTTAGCAACTGCCTAGCAACACCTTAGCAACCGCTCAGAACACTCTAGCAACACCTTAACAACCACTAAAAACACCATAGCAAAAACCTAGCCATGCCTTAGCAACTGCCTAGCAACCATTCAGAGCACCATGGCAACTGCCTAGCAACCACTCAGAACACCCTAGCAACCACCTAGCAATGCTTTTGCAACAACCTAACAACCACTCAGAACACCTTAGCCACCGCCTAGCAATTCCTTAGCAACCACTCAGAACACCACAGCAACTGCCTAGCAACATCTTAGCAACCAACTAAAGCACCCTAGCAACACCTTAACAACCACTCAGAACACCCTAGCGACCACCTAAAACACCCTAGCAATGCCTTCGCAACCACTCAGAACAACCTAGCAACCATCTAGCAATCCCTTAACAACCACTCAACCTAGCAACCACTCAGAACACCCTAGCAACTGCCTAGCACCATCTTAGCAATGACTCAGAACACCCTAGCAATAACTTAGCAACCACTCAGAACACCCTAGCAACCACCTAGCAAGAAACATGCCAATCCATACTAGAAACCTGCTAACCTATATGTACTTATCTATATATACCAACTGTTTCACTTCTTTAAAATTACTTCAGATAAAAGAGTAATAAAAACAGTAATAATCAGTAAATTTACAATGATTCATTTATAATTATCTAGATGTGTGTGTGTGTGTGTGTGTGTGTGTGTGTGTGTGTGTGCGTGTGCGTGTGTGTGTGTGTGTGTGTGTGTGTGTGTGCGTGCGTGCGTGCTTGTGTGCGTGTGTGTGCGCGCGCTTCCGTGTCTGTGTGCGTGCATGTGTGTGCGTTTGCAAGCACATCACTGATGTTTTATTGGTCTGCTCTCTCGTTTTGTGGCAGGCGTTAATGTATTGAGCCGCTGGAAGGACACAGTCAGTTTTTTCTCCTAGTAAATACTGAAGTTGTGTTTTATTGTCTGACTCCGTGAATTGTGGGTAAATGCTCTCTAGTTTGGGGTAGAATGTTTCTCTGATGTGCTGCTAGTTTGTGCAGCGGGTAAGGAAGTGTTCTACCTGGGCACAGTGTGGGCAGATGCGGCTCTCTCTGAGTTGCCAGTTATGTCTGTATCGGCCCATCTCTACAGTCAGACTGTGAGCACTCAGCCTGTATTTGGTCATTGTTGTTCTTAATTTACTGTCCTTCACCACACTCAGATATGTTGCTGTCATATAATCTCTATTTAGGTCTAAATAACTTAGACCTATAGCTTAATTCTGTGGATGAGCATGTCTGTTTCCTGATGCTGCCTGCTGTTAGTTATATTCATTGTATTGGTTTGTGTTTGCAGCTTCAGGACCATCTGAATCAGGGGGCTTTTTTCAACATCCATTTCTTGGTTTTTGAGGGTTTTAAAATGATAAGAGTTGGGGTCACTCATTTTTATGTGTTTCCAGAATTTGACGGCTCGTTTCTCAATGCGCAGGAGTAGAGGATACTAGCCTAATTCTGCCCTGCATGCATTGCTGGGTGTGTTCCTCTGTACACTTAGGATGCTACTACAGAACTCTGCATGAAGGCTTTCAATTGGACTTTCACTTATCAAACTCATGACTGATGAGAGGACCCCACACTTCACTCCCATATAGCACTATAGGTTCAATCACCAACTGGAAGATATTGAGCCAGACTCGAACTGGAATTTCTATTTGTGTTGATTTTTTTTAATGGCGTAAAAGGTCCTTCTTGCTTTCTCTTTCAGTTCATTCACAGCCAGATTTAGTCTTCCAAGTCTTAGTCTTTTAGTCCTCTCTCTTTCTCTCTCTCTCTCTCTCTCTCTCTCTCTCTCTCTCTCTCTCTCTCTCCTACCTTTTTGTCCTTTCTGCTTGTGCAACATTCTATAAATTACATGCTGAGAGTTGCTGTTTAATTTGCGGAAAGTATGCTTGACTGCCTCGGGCTCTCTCACACACATACACACACTAGTACGCTGTCATAATAAGGTCAATATATATTCATAATAGCCTTGCAGATGCCGTAGATAGTGCTGGAATATGTAGCTCCTGTAATTCCTGCAGGCTGTCAGCGCTTTGATTGACAGTTTGGCTGAGGGGATGTGAGGTCTGTGAGGCCTGCAGTCTCATCACTAATGCATGGTCTGGGCCAGCGGCGTGCTTTAACTAAACACACACACTCTCTCATCCTATGTGTGGTGTCAGGCTGCCAGTGCACTACTTTGCACGCTACTTTCATCGCATGTCAGTGTTGCATAATTGATGGTCACAGTGTCGTTTGTTTCTTTTGCTCCCTCTTGCTTTTTCAGATGCTGTATTTTTTAGGATGTCCTAAAGGCAAAGGGGAGTCTCTTAGAATGTGATCTTCATTCTGCCGTTTGATTAGAGTAAGGGGCTTCCAGACTGCGCTGAAGGGATTCACAGGGGGTCGAAAAAAGTTGGGTCAAATATGGACAATTCCAGCAGTTGTTTGGTTTTTAGAATTCTTTTAAATTAATATTGTAAAGCTATGGTTGGGTTAAAAAACAACTCAGTGTTTTTTTGTATTGTAGGAGAAAATAAAAGACATTATAAAGAATATTGTGAAATACTATATTTTTAACATTTATTTATGTGCTTTTTGCATCTTACAAATAAAAAGAGAAAGAAAAAATAATACAATACAATAACAATACAAATAAAGCACAATACATAAAAATACTACTCTAAGACAGAACAGCAGAACACAGAGGGACAAATGCACACGAACGTAAAATATAATTTGGCTGAACAGGTAATGCATGAATAAAAGTAATTATAAATTAACATTGTTCTTAAATGCATTATTCTGACTACAGTGCTCAGCATAGTTGAGTACAGTCCATTTTGAAAATGAATATTTTGATCCATTTCTCAGTGAATATAGGAAATGTATTTTGGTACATTTAAACAAAACAGATTTATTAAACAGATATATTTATTAAAATAATATTTTAGTCACCAAACATACTTAGAAATTGAAAGATAATACAATTATATTCAAGCTAAATATTCTAAAAAAAATAAAATAAAATAAAAAAATTACAACCTACAAAATTTCAACTTAATTATTATTATTATTATTGCTTTTTTTTTTTGCTTCTCTTGATTTTTCCTCTTTTTTGAATTTGTATTTAATGTTTTTCTATAACATATAAATTTGGGTGCACTATAGGGCTGTGCAATTTGGGAAAACTATCTAATTGCAATTTATTTTATTTTATTTTATTTATATATTTTTTTTACAGATCTCGATTTCGATTGGATTTGCGATTTAATTTTGTAGTCAAGCTTCTGCTCAATATTCTGTATCGTAGCTTCTTACTGCTAAAATGCAGTGAGTGTTTGTCAAAAAAAAAAGGAACTGAAAAGATACTAACATACTCCAATATTTATTTAAATTTGTTTATAAATATTTAGAAATTGGTATTGAAACATATGGTGCAGTAGCACGTCAGGGCGTCCTGAGTTAGAATCCCGGCTTGAGGATATTTCCCAACCCTACCCCCCTCTTTCTCTCCAACTTCGCTTCCTGTCTCGTTATTGTCCTATCTAACAAAGTCAAAAAGGCCAAAAATAAATCTAAAAAAACAATTAGGAATCTGCACTGTAAATCCCCACAGTCAGCTTTATCAAATGAAATGAGTGTAGTTCACTCAAAATTTACTGAAAGTTAATTCTACTCATTTGAAATTGCTTCTTTTACTCAAATGGATTAAGTTGACAGTACTCATAAGGATGAGTTTTTGAACTTAAATGGTTTGTTACAATCGGTTTCCTCAAATGGTTTGAGCTACCTTAAGTTTTTGGGTTTTACAGTGCGTTAAAACTAGTTTAAATGAAAAACTGTAGCCTATTGGTAAATAACAAACTAGCCAGCTCATTTCCTCAGTCAGAATTTTCCATTTGAATAATTTAAAATTAGATTTTTCTTAAAGCCTTCTTCTATTACCGTAGTTTTTCTATAACTGCACTTTATAACTTATACATGTATCCTGCACTTGCTGCAATTGCACTCCTGCTTAGACCTAAACTGCATTTCGTTGCCTTGTACTTGTACATGTGTAATGACAATAAAGATGAATCTAATCTAATCTAATCTAATCTAATCTATTGGGTTTTTTTTTTTTCACAATTTATGAAGGCATACTTACAAATGAGCTCTGGGGCCAAATTTTGGACTTTGTCAGTAGAAGGGTAGGTCTTTTGAACCACCCGAACCCTCCAGGCTATGGGCCTGTGTAACACTTATTTTCATAAAAAACAACAACAATCAAGTAGACAAAAAGATTGAAATCTTAATTGGGGCATTAAATAACCCACAATGCATGTTTCAGGAAGTAACAAATTTCCCTTTTAACAAATATAAGTTCCTATGCCGAAAAGGGTTTTGTGCTTCCCCTTGAAATAATGCGAAAAGAGAAGCATTTGATGTCATTATTTTCAACAACTATCCATGTGGAACCATTCATGCATATTTTGTACATTTAAACCTAAAATAAAAATGGTAGCCAAAACATTTTGGTTACCAGCATTCTTTAGAATATCTTTTATGTTCAGCAGAAGAACGATTGTGATTTAGGTTTGGAACAAAAGGGGAATAAGTGTGATGACCAAATTTTTATATTCGGCCAAACTGAAACAACCAGAGAGAACATGGAAATTTAAAACAGGATTTAATTTGGCAGTTTCTGTCTGTGGACCAAAAGATATTAGTGGGAATTGGAATTAATTTACCATTTTTTTTCTTCTTAAAAAGCTGTTCATGATTAATGAGGGGTAATTTCACGCTCAGAGCTTCAATTTCCCCCTCAAATTATATCAATTCCCTTCTGCTTCATCATCAGAACAGATCAGTGCTGGCCAACTCTTACCAGACTGACAGGCATGTCCAGTCTCACCTGACTTTAGCGTTACTGTTGAGAGCTTGGTGGCATGCGAAATGCCAGAATTGGTCAGAATGATTCGGATGGGAATTAAATGAACAGCTAGAGGTTTAAAGTGTTATTACATGGTCCGATGAAGAGATCTGAGCTGGGCTCCTGATGCTGTCAGTGCTACAGTATGTCAAAAATCTGCTTGGGAGTTCATTAATCAAGCAAAACCACTGACATTTTCATGACTTCCTCTGCTCAGTGGAGGAGGAAATGTGGATAGCTGGTGTTTAAACGCAGAGCGATCCTGAACGAGGCCAACAAAAACAGAGGCTTCGCTTAGAACTATACTTGCTTTTCTGAATGATGCCACTCTCACACACGCACACACACAATCTCTCCGCTGCAGGAAACCTGTATTGCCACTGGTATCTGGAGATTGGTGCTTTCAAACGTTACAAATGTAGCTAACACATGATTAAATGATCATAAAAGTGCTCCATGCATCATCTGTGCTATGTTCTGAGTCTTTTGAAGTTTTCTGTGGCACAAAATTTATTTAATATTTTCTTTTTTACCACTGTGACTGTGTCATTAAGTAAGTGAATTGAGTTGGATCTAAGGCTAAATAAGTTGGATTCATCTTTAAAGGGCACTTCAGAGTGAGAACAATCATATCCACCACATTAAATGGTCATTCCAAACTGAAGTGCTTAAAACTGGCACTTCAAAAGGTTTTGTAAGTGTGCAACTGATGGATGCTATGCTTCCATCATTCTTCATGCATATTTAATTTGTGATGCAAAAATGCACTGCAAGTAGAACTGATCTTTTTATCCCCTTTAACATGGATGCCTTCATAGCTATCAGAATTGAATGCAGACTAAGTTTGTAAACCAAATCAACTGGTTTTTACGGTGGCCGAGAGAGCTTAACATGCTGCAATTTAAGAAAACACGTGCAATTACAAAAAAACAGCAAATTAAGAAAAGATCTTCATCCGTTTGTCAGCACACATGCTGCAAATCCTCACAACACCAACACATTTTTAAAAACCGCGCTGTATTTCACACAACACAAACAACTTAATAAAATGCGCTGCATTTTCTCACAACGGAAACAATTTGCAAAAATTGCAATTTCTCACAACACTTTCAAAAACATCGTAACACAACGAAAATGTTTTAAGAGGACTCTAAAACATGACGGACCCGGCTATTTAGGTTATGGTTGTTTAGGCTAATAAAATAAAATAAAAAACAAGGAAATCAGGACGTTAAAATAAACAATCCAAAAACTCACCTTTAAAAGATCAGCTACAACTTCACTGAGCAATAATCACGGCACATCGGCGCCCGTCATGTTTTTGGGTCCACTTGCAACATTTTGTGTGGTTTATTTATAAACTAATTTCAAGAGGATCATGTGCTTATGATTGAACACGGCTCCTCCCCATGCTTGTGTGGGTTTCCCCCGGGTTTCCCGGTTTCCTCCCACCGTCCAAAGACATACACCTAAGTAAATTGACTACTTGAAAATAGCACCTTAGCACAACTCTTAGCCAGATATATCTTAGCATGTTCACAAGCAGGGGAGTTTTCAGGAGCTACCTGATCTCAAACTCCTCTCTTGCCCTTCAAAAGGGAGAGAGCCACGGGCTCGAGGATATTCTGAGCTCAGGGCTCTCTTTTGGGACAGCATGCCAAATACGCTTTATTATCAATCATCAGCTAAGTGTGAACTCTTGAATGTTGTATTCTGATGTTTTTGAAAGTATAAGAAATAGCAAGTTTTCGTAATTTGTTTTCGTTGTGTGAAAATGCAGCACGTTTTTTTAAATGTGTTTGCGTTGTGAAGGTTTGCAGCACATGTACTATTAAATGGATGAAGTTCTTTTTTTAATTTGCTTGGATTTTTTGTAATTGCACGTGTTTTCTTAAATTGCAGCACATTAAGCTCTCTCGGCCACCATAGATTCAGTGAAAAAATCACACTCAGAAGCATGAGCATTGATTGTAAATCTTGTATTAATTTATGCATCTTTAAACCAACTTGCTAATAATGAGCAATTACAATTTTAGACACAATATTGTCCATTTTATTTTCACCTTCCAAAAAATGTTGAAACAGCTTGAGAAAAATATTCTTTGTCACTTTTTTAAATGGATCAGCCATGTGTGACGAATAGTTTAAAGGAATGATTCTGTGAATCACAGGCATTTGTTTTAACAAATAAGTTTTCACTGGAACTTTGCTGTCAAATTTTCCAGTGAACACCTGATAGTAGTTATTTGATTGTTTAGTATTTGGTGTTGGATGTCCTTGTGTCATCGGCTTAAAGTTGTAGGAATCCTTTCAGGGTCAACAAAACGCTAAACAAATTGTGTCTGTTGTGGTGTGTTTATTTATGTGTTGTCAGTTCACAGCAAGGTAAAAACTCTCCGCCGTTACTCTCTGCTTTCTCTCTGCTTGCTAAACACAAACATCCTTCACATTATTATTGAAATCTCTGTCTTAGGTTGTTTTTTTTTCTAAAAGGCTGAACAAATTCACAACAGCTGCGGCTGAAGCTTATAAACACTGTCATTGAAGAGTCCGTTAAGCAAAGGGTTAAACACACTGTCTGTCTTCACTTTGTTTTTACCAGTGTCTTCGTGGCTCTTGTTTTTTACAGCAAAAAGAGAATTTCTTACCTAGAATTGTAGGTTAAAATAAGGACACACAATGACATGCCCTTAGAAGTGCACTGACTTTCCCTAATGTTTTTGTGTGCATATGAAACATTCACAGCACCACGCCAAAGACTCAAAAAAGTCTGAAATCTCTATTGAAGTTTGCCTGAACATGAGTCGCGACGTGTTGACACAACAAAGATAATGGCAGGAATGTAAAGCTAACAATATTCAATGCACACAAATGGTGTTGTGGAGAAAATGGAATGTCTTTCTTTGTTCTTTGTCAAATAAGACGAAGCGAGCCGAATATTTGAGCTCCTTCCACTTTTTTTAAACCCATCTTTGTTGTTGCCAGGTTTGCAAGAAGCGTATACTTAACACATAGTAACACACATAGCAACTCCCCTCTGTCTGTGTGCTCAGCTAATATTTACTCTGCATCCAAACACTGCCACTATTGAGTTTGGCCATTTAAAACACTATTTGATGAGCATTAGCGCTACAGTGGAATAACAGCCCTGTCTAGGGGCTGAACAGAGCAGGAAGTGGTGTCACATTGGGCAGGTGTTGTTTTTATGTCTCCGAAGTAACCCATTTTGGTGAAATCTTGCGTTATCTGTCTCAACGGCTGTTATCAGAGCATAGATATCATAGTGGAAATGACCTAGAACGCCTCAGGTTATCACTGTACTTTGCAAATGCCTCAAAGAGGGATGGGGAATAACCTTGCGAGTGTTTGCATATGATTTTCCACTGACTTGATAACAGTTTATGGCTTTTAATGCTTAACAAGAGGAACTGTACAGCTCGGTATCGTTCTTTATTGAAACTGCCATAAATTTACGCAAACACAATAATCAGTCTCCTATCGGCTACTGCGGAGCAATGACAAGGATACCGTAGATGATTCTTAGTGTTAATAAAGCTATAACTGCTTTATCTGGTCAGGATAAACACTATGATTGAGACCAGTAGATGTGTGTGTGTGTGTGTGTGTGAGTGAGACTCATCTCTGACAGCCAGTACTGCCACCTCCTGGAGACACTAAATTCAGTGGCCTTTTATCTTAGCTGATTGTAAAACCAATCTGTTTATCATTTCCCTTCATATCAGCTTATTATTTTAAATGTTGTTTGCTGATGCTTCGTTTTTCTTATCTGAATAAACCAATTGCGAGATGCAAGCAGCCAGTCATCCAGTTCAAAGTCTTCTCATTGGCATCTTTACAAGTTCATTGTTAAGACAAAACAACATGTTGATGCTACCCTAGACTTTCTGTGGACTCATTAATTTTGCAGCTACGTGTCAACTACGTATTAGTAGACTGTCTGCTTAATATATGCCAACACTTTATTTTGATTAATAAACTGGTCCCCAATTGACATTCTACTAGGTAACTTTGCAAGTACACGTTACTTATTCTTACCAACTCTAACCTAAAAGTACTAATACTCTAATGAGAGTTACAGTAGTTGACATGTAGATTTAAAGTTTCTTACATAGTTAACAGAATGTCAAGTGTAAAACCACACACAGACAGCAAGGTTATTTTAGTAAATAAAGAGCCCTATCATACACCCGGCACAATAAGGCGCAAGACCAATTTGGCGTGATTTGTTGCTATTTTCAGACCAGCGCAACCCTAATTTTCATCTTTTGCACCACGTTGTTTAAAAAGCAAATCCATTTGTGCCACTTTGTTGACTCATGGGTCTGCCGGTCTATAAAATAGGTGTGTTAGGGCGCATCGTTGGCACGTTGCTATTTTGAGAAACTGAAATAGACCACACCATTGACCAAGTAAAAGCTTGTCTAAAGTCCAGTGTAGAGCGCGTTAGTTATGCACCTACGCAGGTCCCAGTGTGTACACATTGCTTATTACACACAGGATATACAGCAACACACAAATATCTTTACATATGAAAAAATTAAAAGATTAAAATGTTACAAAAATTATTATTTACTATGTAAATATTAAAACAACTGCCTCTATGACTTCATATCGAGGGGCTTTTTTCAGTTTATTCATGACAATTTGCATTTTTATTATAATGTTATTATTATTAGCAGTATTATTTATTATACGCATATTTATATTTGTTTTAATAAAAACAAGTTTCGATTTGTCCAGCTGTCGCATATTGGAGACATCTGCATCACCATATGGGGTACAAGAATACGACCTGTGTTTGGATATTACCACACTTCCTTATTATTGTTCATTTTATTATCATTAATTTGCTGGAAATTAGAACTGAATTGAGAAATAGTTTTGAAACAAATCTTTGTGCTTAACAAACTAAATATGTAGGCTAATGGATGTCTTCAGTGGAGTGTGTACAACACTGTTTCCTTATCCATGAAAGTAAAGGAGTAAAGTAAAGAGTAAAAGTAAAGTAAAGAGAAAGTAAAGAGGCTAAATAGAGGAGGCTCATTCTTTATCCTTCCGCAGATGGTCTGTTTAACTCTTTTCTTGCTAGTGAAGCATTCAGTTTTTACACTTACAAAATCCGCCATGTAAACAGCAATTGTGCCATGGTGTGATGCAACTGACTCTTAAAGGTAATGGGAGATGGGATCCTTGTTGGTTTAATGCACGTTATGTTCAAAACACACCCATAACTATATGAGAGAACAAGCACAGCCCTCTTAGACCATGCTCCAGGGCACAAAATTCATTTTTTTCTGTCTTTAAAATAGCAAAAGTAGATTTGTGCTTATTACACACAGGATATACAGCAACACACAAAAATCTTAACATATGGAAAAATTAAAAGATTAAAATTTTACAAAATGCTATTGTGCCATGCACTTTAGACTTTGCGCCTGAATCGATAAAATAGAGCCCTATGACTAAAACGGTTGGTCAAACTAACTAAAACTAACTGAAACTAACCACAGTCACTGAAAAAGAAACTGAAATAAAAGAATAAATAGCACATAAAAAACTGTGATAATAAACACTGAAACTGTGGTGGAAAATCTGATCCGAGGCTGTTCAGAGTGGTACCTGTAGATGGCGCTTCTAGAGTCTGACATTTTCTTCATTTGCCAAAAAAATGTAAAATAGCGATGTTTTACTACATACATGATCTTTAATATGAAGAAGTTTGAATATTTTGTGTTCAATGTCCTTTCAAACTTTTTATTTTTTCTTTACTCTTTTTAATTTGCACAAGAGTTAATGAAAGCTGTGCTTTCCTGTGTTGACACTGGACATGTTGTGTTAGCTATAATTATTACAACTGAAACTAAATATATGAAAGCTAAATAGAAATGTGTTCACAAAATAAAAACTAAATAAACTAAACTAATAATGAAACACACTAAAATGAAACATACATTTTTAGAGCATGTTTAAAAATGCTATTGAAGTAAAAACTTATTTTAAAATGCAAACCTATAATAACATTGACATGCACGCACACACACACACACACACACAAACAAAATATGCAATATGTAGTAAAAGATAACAAGCAAACACACTTTTCCTCCATGCAGGTCCACTACAGTAATTATCCAGTTGGGCTGCAGTTGGCGGGAACAAATGGACAGTCTTCATTGTGTCCTTATTGAAAAACTCAGTGTGTCTTTTCACTGTTTCCAGCAAGCTTCTGCCAATAAAATGCTGGATAAATATTAGAGTTGGCAGGATGCAGCATACGCAGAACACATCATGTTGGCACAATAAGAGGCCTTATTGATTGGTTTATGGATTCTTGGGGAAAAATGATGGAGAGGAAGGCAGAAAGCTGAAAGTGAAGTCTGCTCTCCATTAGAATCCACTAGGTGTTTTGGCAAACATGAGGAGCTCTGTGCAAACAGGGTTATTGGAGGAGTCTTCTCAGCCCGGTGTTAGCTCTGCAAACCCAGCGCTGTGCAAACAACTTCAAAGAATGTGGCCACCTCCGCCAGGCCCTTTGATGTAGGTATTGATTGAGGTGAGGCGGGTAGTAGAATATGGGAAAACGGGAGAGAGAGAGAGACCAGTGTGAGGGTCTTCACTTCTCTACTGGAAACAGCAGCTGCTCTACTGCTGCTGATCAAACAGACCATGAGCCCTCTGTGCCAAACACACACACACACACACACACACACACACACACACACACACACACACACCTCATCTGTTTAGCACTATACAGGGCATGATTTTATTACTGTAATGCTGTGGAATTACTGTAATTACATGTTGCAAGCTAGTAAAACCTTGTTTTCTGAATGTATTAGAGACTCTATGAATGTTTCAACTGTTAGTTAGAGCTGCAACTACATATTTTAGAATGAAATGTCACATTACATGCTGGTGTTTTTAGTAATATAAAAAGTTAGTATGTGTACTTAGTGCTGCCCTGGAAACAGATAATTATAAGAATGATATAAACAGCTCAATTGCAGATCTCAGATTCTAGCACAACCACAATTCAGCAGATTTGCAAAGGGTTTGAGGTATTGAATTTGATAAAGTGCATTTAACAAGTATGTATGCTGTCTGGTAAATATATTTCTGGGTATCATTTTGTGAGAAATCTCTTTTGAGCCATGGTAAAAATTGCCAACAGTACTTTCATTCAAACTACTTCTAACATACATGTCGGGTGTCTATGTTTTATAGAGACTTAAGCATAATGCTTTTTAAATAATGTACGTTCTGTCTATTCTGTATATTCAAACCTTACTTAATTTCTAAACTCGACACATACTTTTTAATTTTACATTACAAGAAAATGTTTCCACATTGGTCCCTGAATTTTTAACCAATTAATTCAAGTGAGATACATTTATTAATATTGTTGTCATAATTGTTTTATTCTTTGTTATTATTATTATTATTATTATTATTATTATATCAAAATCCATGTTAACAGAGTCACTGCGGAGTCTTAAAAAGTCTTACATTTCAAAAATAAAATTTTTGGCCTTAAAAATTTGCTGGATTAGAAACTTGTAGGTATTAAGTGATTTAAAACAGGTCTTAATTTTACTCTGTCCAAGTAAAGCTGCCCTATCAGGCCAACATCCATCCAATCACAAACCATATAAATAATACCTTTTTTATATTGACGTTTTTTATTGCAAAGAAATACAATTTACAATAGCTGTTTGACATTTTTACAACAATTTCTCCAAATTCAATTTTCTAATCAGGGAAAGAAAACTAAAACAATTGCACAATTCCTCATAATAATAAAAGAGCAACATATCACTTTAAGTGACACAATATACAGTACTCAATCAATTTGGACCAAAACCCATCAAATGTTTAAATGTTGATTATTCATGTCAATGTTTCCTTAATAAATATAATTTTAACAATGTTATATTTATCATAAAAAAATGTATTATATTTATCACAAAAAAAAAATATATTATATAAAAATATTTTTTTTGAAAAAAAAGAAAAATGTCTTTACTTGTTTTGACACTTTAAAACCAAGCCATTAGAAATGGTCATTAGTGTTTAGCCTTGTATAAGTCTAAATTTTGATTCATAATGGTCTTTAAAAAGTCTTAAATTTGACTTGATTAAACCTGCAGAAACCCTGGTTAAGTTTGGGTACAAGTTCATCTAATTCTGTCTAAGACAGTTAATTCAAAATTGAATTCTAGTCCAAACAAGTAGTCACACAAAAGTAGATTTGACTACAAAATTGAAGCCCTTGCGTGTCATTAAGGTTGGTTTATTTATTTTTTTATTTAATGTTGGTCACCAAATAGTAGGTGGTACCCATTGACTTCCACAGTTTAAAAAACATTCCTCAAAATATATTTTGTGTTCAGCAGAATAAAAAAAGAAACTCACACAGGTTTGAATCAAGTGTAAAGTTAGTAAATGAGGGCCCTACATGAGGTTTGAGATTTAAGGTTAAACATTAATGCTTGTAATATATAGTCCTACTTCCTGGAAGTGGTTTCATGCAGTTTGAATGTAATCTGCATTTGAAATTATGTATTAAACACATATTTTTTTTTGCAAGAAGGTCCATCAAGTTGTATTGATCATGTTGATATTTTTCAGTTATTTCCAAATATTACACAAAATAAAACGCATCTTATGAGAATATTACAAACCATGGATGTGTTCTAAATGCATCATTTAATCTCACTATAAGCCATAAACATTTATCATATGATGGTCAATAAACAGTTCTCGTATAAGCTCTGCATAGACTATTAAACTTATCATTTGAGAGGAAAGTTTGCCTGCCACTAAAGCTCACTTGTGAACTGTTAGTTGTGTCATATTCATTCTCTCTCCCACCATTCACATAATCTTATCTCACTTAAACACTCAAGCGAGTCCAGTTGTATAGCAGCTGTAAACTGAGTCATTTTTTAAGCTGCCTTAAATTTCATTGTTTGCTAAAGCTTTTTATCTTCCTCTCATACCACAACTACTAAGGAAATATGATGATTTGCTCTTTTACACAGATAAATGAGTCACCTATTCAGTTATTAAAGTCCAGACATACTCCAAACACAAAAAGGAGGGGATTTCTAAGAACGCTCTAATCCACTGCACAGGCTTCAGCCAAACACATTCCCCAAATACTCCAAGACCGCTTCAGTTACACTGCCCACATTTTTTGCTAGACAATTTGTGAAACGCTAGAAGCGCCCGTAACAGGATTTAACAAAATAACGTTTAGCAGGTTAAACAAATCCTCATGTTAAAGGAATAGTTCACCCATTTCCAAAATCATTTACTTACAATAATGTTGTTAAAAAATCTATGACATTCTTTGTTCTGTGGAACATAATATGCAAGGTATGCTTACACCTTACAATGCTTACAATATGCAATTTGAATAGTTTTTGTATTAGTTTCAATTTCAGAATTGTTCCATGTCTTTAGTATTTCAGCAAAAGATATCCAATTGAGTTCCATTATATTAATTTACCTTAATTTTTGAGGCCACACTCTTCTTCTCAAAGATCTAATTTGGGAGAAACATTGATGTGTGCGTTGTGTCTTATTGTTTCTACAGGTATAAATACCAGTAAATATTTTTACCCTCTGGGGACAATTATTTGGTTTCCATGAGGAAAACATCTGAAAATTTAGAGATGCATAAAGTTTCCTGTGAGGGTTGGGTTTAGGGGTAGGGTTTAGTTATGGCCCGTTTCCACTGAGTGGTACGGTACGGTTCGGTTTGGTTTGGTATGCTTTTATGGCCGTTTCCACTGTCAAAAAGCGTACCGAACCGAACCGTACCGTACCACTTTTTCGGCACCCTTTCGAAAGGGTACCAAACACGAGAAAGGGTACCAAAAGGCGGAGCCACACGCGCAGCTGAACGCTATTGGTTTACAGAGACACGTCATTCGCTTATGCAACAAGCCAGAATGAAAACAAAAAACCCGCCATGTTTGAAAAACACAGCGAGAGATTTTAGCGGAATTATAAATACATATAATAACGAGCCATGGACGATCTGGGCTTAAACAAACCGTGTCGTCATCTTGATGGACAGCCACAAATCCAAGAAGAAGAGCAGATTTACCCTGTGCCCTGTAGTTTTTTACGAGCCAGTCTGAGGCGCGAGCTGTTTCGCTTTCTTGCTCGCGCGCGTCCAACATTATATCTGAAATAACAAACTTCTTGAGCTGAGGATAATAACCTGCGCTTGATTATTGACGTGCTTTTGAAACCAGATCCTGTCAGACACTGACAAACGCGAGAGTGAAGCGCGAAGAAACAAAGGAGAAGCCGGAAAAAAGGAGCAAAACAAAATGCCATGTATAACTAACTTATTATCTTCACATTTTGGACTAATATGAACCGGGAATGGCGGAATTACTCTCTAACAGAGGCTACATGTGCTGCTGAAGATAACATACACAGATAAGAGGTTTTCGCTGACTGTAGGCTATAATTTCTGTTGTTTTGAACCTAAATACGGACGAAATGTCTGCTGTGTGTAGTTCTTCTGTATTTGGTAACATATAGGAGACTCTAAGGGGCTGTATGTGTTTATATATGTTCATTTATTTAGTTATTTGATATAATTACAGACGTTACAGTAGGCTGATTCGTCTTTGATCTGCAGTTATAATCAACTCATGTTCATTGAAAAGTTAGTAATAAACATTTCTACACAAGTATTTGAGTGTAAAGCATCTGTTTTATGAGAAGTGCTTTTCATATGATATGTAAGTGACCCGTACAGCTTTATTGTAGACATTTCCTCAAGCTAGAATGACGTCGACTGAAACTTTCTGTCTACACCACGCCCACCAAAAGGGTACCCTTGTTAGTGGAAACGCAAGCCTGATAAAGGTGACCCGTACCAAACCGAACCGTACCGTACCGTACCAGTCAGTGGAAACGAGCCATTAGGGTGATAGAATATACAGCATGTACAGTATAAAATCAATATGGCTATGGGAAGTCCCTTTAAATATAGCAGTGTGTGTGAGAGAGTCTTATAGGTGTACTATTTGCTACAAATCAGGTCTGGTTTAATCTAAAATGTAGAACAAGTTACTTTTCTCATGGTGAAATGTATTTATTTCTCATATTTTGTTGAAATAAACAAATAAAACTGTGCATGGTAATATTTGAGCTCTAACAGGTTTGTTACACCTAGGAATATTTATTCATTAATTTTCCTTCGGCTTAGTTCCATATTTTTCAGGGGTCGCCACAGAAGAATGAACCGCCAACTATTCCAGCATATGTTTTAAACAGTGGATCCCCTTCCAGCCGCAACCCAGTACTGGGAAAACCTAGGAATGTTCTTTTGTTAAATGTTTGGCTGAAACATGAAATTGAAAGACGTAAAATTAAAAATATTTAAATATTTAGCTTTAATATAGTAAATGTATTATGTTTGTTTAGCCATTTTATATAAGTAAAAAGGTACTCGAGGCGTGCTGTATTGTTGGTACAGTCATGGCTGAAAAAGAAAGAAAATCGCCGCACTGCCACTTTAGCTCTCAAAATCAAATTTAATATGACAACGTTTCAACCTACGTGATCTTCATCAGGTCACACAGGAATCAAAGGAGAACTCAAGATATAGGCTGTTTCTCGATTCCAAAAACCTGAGAATAGACTTGCGTTCTTGTGAAGACCTCTCTTGCCAAGTTACCTCAGAAGAACGAACTCGAGAGACCGTGAGAACAGAGAATGCGTCTTGTGAGAAATTAGATGCTGCGTTCTTTCCTGGTTCTTTCTGATGGTCACATGACCCTCACGCATCTTTCACTGAAAATGATTTAAACATTACCGCATTCATACAACGATTTATTGTTTTTCCCCTTTTCACAATATATATTATGCACAAAAGCTTTTCAAATATACTCTGCACAATACAAACAAAACAGAATTTAATATGAATTTCAGCAAATGAACACCCTTAATGTGTTTTTGCCTTTATTAAGATTTTCATGGTGAAAATTTACTTTCACCGTTTTATTAGATAAATAAGTTATATCTCTGAACTTTAATAATAAATAGGTATAAATAGGTATAAAATGCTGTGCTTCCCACCTCTTTTAATCAGCCGGAATGACTTCTGGGACTTCTCAAGCGAGTTTTGCTCTCAAGTCTGCATCAATGCGTCCTCGATATCAAGAACACATCTGAGAACTTTCACGTGTCCTCCGTTCCTGCGGTCATGAGTTTTGGAACTGAACTTTGCTGGATGATGATGATGATGTTACATGAGAACATAAGGATGCAAGATCACTGAAGAACGCATATTGAGAAACATCCTTCGTCAAACTCTACACATCACACCTGCAAAAAATAATCAATCCAACCAATAAGCAAGCAGCCAGAAAAAATACAAAAGCCAAAAAACAGAAAAGGCCACAACAAAATAATCATATAGACAAAATAAACATACATAAACACGCATGCACATACAAAAAAGATTTCAAGTCAAAATCCAAATTCAAACCATCAAACTTCCATCTGTGGGTATTAGTTATAGGTATTTTCCCCCCACTGACTCTTTTGCCCCCTTCATACACCCCCACACTCTCCTCATAACTTATACTCCCCATAATCACTGCACTATTTAAAATTTGCAAATTAAAAAAATGCACAAATTCATTTTGAATTGTACATATTGACTGCACATATACAGTTGAAGTCAGAATTATTAGCCCCTCTTTGAATTTTTTTTTTATATGGGAATATTTCCCAAATGATGTTCAACAGAGCAAGGAAATTTTCACAGTGTGTCTGATATTATTTTTTCTTCAGGATAGTTTTATTTCGGTTAGAATAAAAGCAGTTTTAAATTTATGAACTTTATGAGCCCTTTTAAGCTAATTTATTTTTTTTCGACTGTCTACAGAACAAACCATCGTTATACAATAACTTGCCTAATTACCCTAACCTGCCTAGGTAACCTAATTAACCTAGTTAAGCCTTTAATTGTCACTTTAAGCTGTACAGAAGTGTCTTGAAAAATATCAAGTCAAATATTATTTACTGTCATCATGGCAAAGATAAAATAAATCAGTTATTAGAAATGAGTTATTAAAACTATTATGTTTAGAAATGTGTTAAAAAAAATCTCTCAGTTAAAAAGAAAGTGGGGAAAAAATAAACGGTAAAATAATTCAGGGGGGCTAATAATTCTGACTTCAACTGTACATTTGTAATTATGTTCATATCTATCTGCATACTTCTGATTATTAATAGCAACCTGTACATATGTTCATCTATCGTTAATCTCCGTTCATCATCAATACAACCTTGTATAATGTTCATAATACTTCAATCTGTGAATATCACCATAGTTTTTCTATAATTGGACTTAATAACTTACCTATATCCTGCACTTGCTGCTATTGCACTCCTGGTTAGACCTAAACTGCATTCCGTTGCCTTGTACTTGTACATGTGTAACGACAATAAAGTTGAATCTAATCTAATCTAACTTGTTTAATACCTAGATAGTGTAATGTTGACAAGTTATGTTTTGATTCATTAAAGTGAACAGAAATGGGATTTCGTTGGTCATTTAATTGTATATTAGTTGCATGTTCATCAATACGTGTTTTAAGCACCGATTTGTTTTACCAACATAAACTAAACTGCAAGGAAAAAGAAAAAGAAAATGACTCTCAGCTTCTTCTACCTTATTGCCTACATATAACACCCAACCAGATATCACGGCAATTCATGAATTGCTTTAGTGTTTTATGAAGACAAAACCTTTTCCTGGATTAAAACACCAATAAACACTTAGTGCAAATATATTTCCCTTGTTCGGAGAAATTGACTACATCAATCTGTAATCAAACACAACTTGTTATGTGATTTTAGAGGTAGAAATATGCATTGTACAACTGTAATGTTGTGAAGAAAATAATAGGAAAAGAGCAAGCTGTAATAAGTATTCTCCAATAATGTGTTGTGAAAAGTAGCCTTCATTTGTATTGTTTTTGGCAGCTTTGCCATCCTCAGTGAAAAGGAATGTACAAAAATCAGCCTTTATCCTTCCCAATTCATTACCACAATGGAGTTGCATCCCTCTTTGTGTCAGGAAATGTGACGTTATCCATCTGAAGTGAAGGGAATTACTATGAGCTCTCAACTATAGGATTGTTTATCCAGTGAAATCAGCTAAAGCCTGATGCCAGAAAAAAACACAATCGTTTGTTTCATGGCTGTGTGGGTATTAAAGTAAGCCGAACACTCTTTGGCATGGAGCGGGGTGCACGACGGGACAGCTTAGCAAACAAAGACAGATTAACACATTTCCAAGCTGTACATGGCCAGCGCTTTGTGCGAAAGACGGATAGCAGCTCTAATCTATTTGCTGTGAATTGTTGTGCTCTGTCTGCCACTGAAAACAGGTTAATGCGATTCCCAGGACTACAGCACACCAAATATCCAATGCTGGCAAGGGACAGGTAACACTGCTGAAATAGGTGTCCGCTAAACCAACCACAAACCGTTCTTCTCGTTCTTCCATTTTTTCTAAACACTGCCTCTAGATGCTTTCTCTTTATCATTCTCTGAAATGACTCTTTTGCATGAGCACCTTCTGATGGAAAATGAGAGGAACACATCATTGTTATGATGTCAAAATATTGCTTCTGGCCTATTTTTATCACTAGCCAGTAGTGTTGTCATGCTACCAAAACTTTGACTTCGATAAAATACCTAAATTAAATATCACGAAACCAATATTACATACAAACAATGCCCCCACACTGCTCCCTATTGTCTGCCACTCTTCCACTGCTGCCACTCAAAGTACCGGAATCACACTGTTTTGAAAGCATTACTACCAGTATATTGTGGGACACTACTAGCCAGTAAGCAGGCCTGAACTGATATTTCAGTGAATGTTTTCCTTTTTCTCTATGTTAAATGTTAAACTCACTTGCCAAGCTTTCAATAGGTGTTTATTTTCAGAAGAAAGTGATATGAAAACTTGATTTCCTTCACATTAGTTTTTAAAGGTTCAAGAAACCCTTGAGTACTTTTTTTGAGATTTTAACAGATGTGTGTGTGTTGAGCAGCAGTTAAGTTTATTTGTGAGAAAAACTGAATAATTTTGAGCTTTGTTCAGCTAATTTCATCTTCCGGGTTTAAAATAATTTTTGGGGTGGGATCAAAATCTGTGACGTAGCACGAATCTGCTAGTGGAGAGATGACGTGTCGGTTTCTCATTATTATTCATAGCTGAGATTTCTTTTCCTATGAGAAGACCCTGCTTCTTAATTATTCACGAGAGCATGTGCTTTCCGAAGACAGACCTGCCAAGCTGTAAGACCCAATGACTAGGTGAGACAGCATCCGTGCACAGCACGCAGTATTTAGCCGTTCATGAAGGTGCGTATGTGTTTGTTTCCATGATCCATGGGGTTTGATGCATGTTTTCCTCCTGCGATGCTGTCAGGGCTGATACAGCAAAGCTGTTGGTTTGCAGCTAGCATTTTTGTCAGGAGAGCTGTACGAGAATTGGACAATGGCAGACTTGGACTCAGTTGAGTTTGTTACCATTCATACACATCGACTTTATCGATGCTGCTGAGTTCACCATCCTAGTCTTTGTTTAAAATCCTCTGGATTACCGGCAGGGCTAATGGTTGAAATAGATAGGGCAAGAGACCTGCTGCACTGCTCCACTGTATCTGCATTCATACCTGGGGATTCGGAAGGAGAGAAGTCCTTCTCATTTATACCATTTATATAAACATAATTATCTTCATTCATTTTCTATTTTGTTTAGTCCCTTTATTAAGCTGGGGTTGACACAGCGGAATGAACCGGCAACTTATCCAGATTATGTTTTACGCAGTCGATGCCCTTCCAGCCGCAACCCAGCACTGGGAAACACCCATACACACTCCCATTCACGCACACACCACGACCAATTTAGCTTATTAAATTCACCTGTACTGCATGGACTGTGGGGGAAACAGGAGCACAATAAGGAAACTCACACAAACACAGGGAGAACATGCAAACTCCACACAGAAATACCAGCTGACCAAGCCGGGGCTCGGACCAGCGACCTTCTTGCTGTGAGGCGATTGTGCTACCCACTGCGCCACTGTGATGCCCTATGATTATCTTTCTAATGATATAACAAATTGTGGTTATGTGTGTATGAAATAATGCATAACAAATGTAGCAGGATATTAAATTACTTAATGTTTATTTACTTTGCATTTTAATAATGCGCCTCCTCATGGTTTGTGTCTCATTTTGTGAGTCAACTGACAACTGCTTGCAGAGCTCCATGTCCATCTTGGAGCATTTTTTTTTAAATTCTGAGGTGGACTTGAACTGAAAGAGGGGGGTTTCATGGCCCTTTAACTTCATAAAGCACTTAAAGTGCTTATAATTATATGAGAGAATATAAAAGATTTTTTTCAGTATGATATAATGCCAAGTTCCTTTTATTATAATAAAATATTTTATAATAAAATATTATGTTTCAATGTAAATAGGAATTAGACATAAAATGTTCCCCAGTGCAGTTAAATCTTTTATTAGATGTTTCATTGAAGGCTGTCTATTATACCAACACAATTTGCATAATGATGTTAAATGCTTGGGATGTGTGATATTACATTAATCTGCAATGGAAGTTACACCAACAAGAGACAGAGCTCTGTCAAATCATGGGGAAAAATAGACTGGGTGTTAAATCAGCAGAGCATTTTATTTAGAGTTGTTAAATTCAACAGGAAAAATATACACTGGGTTTTAAATGCCTGTGATAATTTGGAAATCGTGATCTTGATGGGCTCATTGCTATTTGTGAAAATCTTTATTTGTATATGTGAAACTATGAAGTTTCCATATAAATATCAATCAAAATGTTATTTTTGGTATTAATTTGTAAAGTCGTTGAATGAAAAGACACATTTAATTTTCAGTTTCTCTGGATTTATTAGTTATTGGTTGGGGTAAAATATAAATATTTATTTTATTCTATAAAGATCTGATTCTTTCATACTTCAAGTAAAAATCAGTTGCCGTTTCTGTGTTGAGTTTGCATGTTCTCCCCATGTTGGCGTCAGTTGGCGTTTCTGTGTTGAGTTTGCATGTTCTCCCCATGTTGGCGTCAGTTGGCGTTTCTGTGTTGAGTTTGCATGTTCTCCCCATGTTGGCGTCAGTTGGCGTTTCTGTGTTGAGTTTGCATGTTCTCCCCATGTTGGCGTGGGTTTGCTCCGGTTTCCCCCACAAGTCCAAAGACATGTGGTATAGGTGAGTTGGGTAGGGTAAATTGTCCATAGTGTGTGTTTGAATGGGTGGGTATGGATGTTTCCAAGGGTATGGATACCCTTGTTGCTTTTATCTTCCAGCATTTCCTCTCTGTTAAAATACAATCATCTAATTGCGAGAGCTCACTAGTGTTTTAAGTTCCTCCATCCTGTCTGTACATGCTCATGTCACTCACACATATGCAAATACACTGGCTTTCGGGGAGCTTTCGACATATTGAGATGTAGGGCTGTGGGCACTGAGTGTGTGGGTAATGCACTTTCCTGTTGCATTATTTAGTGCGTGGGACCCTAATTGAGTTTTAATGTCAGCGACTGCTCTCCTGCGAGTGTTTGAGTCCACAGTGAAAGTTAAGATGCCGATGGATGATAGCTGGCTACTCAAAGGTCAGACCTGACAGCGGGCGACCTGCTGTGAACCACCCTGATACATACTGAACCCACATGCTCTCACGCAACCTCCAAAATACACACAGACGCCCAGCCAAAGCACAGACTTTACAGTATGGTAAGAAAAACATGTCAAGTTCGTGAACAGTGATAGAATAATTCAGCTAATTAATCCATTGTATGTATACTCACTGTAAAAAAATTCAGGGTTGCACAAAATGGATTTGTGTGTGTTGAGGAATCATTAATTCAACTTATTAGTTTTTACAAATTTAAGTAGATTGAACATAAAACAATTAAGTTGACCCAAAAAACTCAAGAATTTTAAATAAGTAGTTTGAACAAACAGTAAACATTATTTATGTTCATACAATGGGGGAAACAAGTATTCGATACGTCACAATTTATATCCGAAAACATATTTCTAAAGGTTTCTAACAACTCTTTAACAACCAAAGAAATACATAAATGAAAAGAAAACAATATTATTGTACAATTTTATATAAAAAAAATATTATATATACAATTATAAACTAGTTATTCAGCAATCCTCTACCCTTTGTCTGTGTAAATGAATATTAGCTGCTTAAGTCCAACATCTACATTATCAGGATGATAAAGATAAAACCAGGGTTGACATTTTAGCAAGACAGTGAACCAAAACACAGCCAAGGAAACTCTTATATGCGTTTAGAGAAAGAAAATCAATCTGTAGAATGGCCCAGCCAATCACCTGACTTAAATCCAATAGAAAATACAAAATAAAGATCAGATTTGATAGATGAGACCCACAGAACCATCAGGTTTTTACATTGTTGAAGTCTGTGAAAAAAACACACCTGATAAATGAATGACTTCATTCTCCATATGAGAGTCATCTTTAAGCTGCAATCACCAAAAAAGCCTTTTATATAAAGTATTAAATACGTTTCAGTAGTTCAGTACTTTCTCCTTGTGTCATTCCATTGTTATTACACATAACAGTTTTTCAGATTTGTTTTTGTTTTGTTACATTTTTATGTTTGTATTGTTTGGGTTTTTAGTAAAATCTGGTTCAGTGCATGTCAACATGTCCTTTAGAATAATTTTTCACAGAAAAAAAAAACATGATTTGTTGAATATTTTTTCCTCTGACTGTGTTTCTTTTTCTATTTTTCATTTTTTTTTTCAATGAATTAATTACTTTTTTAAAAAACTGGAGTTTTAGCAATTATGCTAGTTTTGCAGTTTATTTTTTCAAAATGTTAAAACTATTTTGTTGTTCTTGCCGTCTTCTAGTTGTA
The DNA here is from genome assembly GCF_903798145.1 of Danio aesculapii. Taxonomy (NCBI): domain Eukaryota; kingdom Metazoa; phylum Chordata; class Actinopteri; order Cypriniformes; family Danionidae; genus Danio; species Danio aesculapii. The sequence continues at coordinate 32,115,581 of NC_079441.1, read as the reverse complement.
AATATCTAAATTATTATTATTATTATTATTATTATTATTATTATTATTATTATTATTATTATTATTATTATTATTAATAGTAGTATTTTTAGATTTTAAAATTTGAAGTTAAACCAAAAGAAAATGAAATATTTGTTAAAATATTTTAAAATCTGTATTTACTGTAATTTCAGATAATATTTACAGTATTTCAGGATGCAAAAATGATTTTAGTTTTAGTTACTTACAATAATCCTATTGTTTGCACACTTTTATTCTGAACTCGTGTCAGTTTTTCCGAGCCAAATCCAGTCCCCTCATATTGCACAAAACATCCCATAATACTCACTCGCCCATATCTTAGATAAAGCGGAGAAATAATTCATTTTTTAAAATCCAAGCGCTAGCTAATTAACATTGTGAATTCAAGCAGAAAGGTGATGTTTCGCCAGCGAGTTTAATTGTATTGCGCACACTGTAATTTAATGGCTTCAAATGAAACGTGCTTTAACTCCAATAATTGCCAGAATTTGTCTGCTACTCAAAGACACATGCTCATGTATTTAGTTCTGAGGAAACAAGTTGAGCTTTACCTGAGTTCATTTAATCACTTAATAAGCTTGAATAGCTTCTGCTCCCAAGGCTAATTATGCTGCATAGAAGGCAATTATCTCATGTGGTGATTGCTTACTGTTCAAATTGTCAAAATGTCTGCATTTGTCCAATTTCAAGGGAGCTAAATTGTGTCACACCTCAAGGGTCAGACTAGTTATCTTGGACATTTGGCCTCTGCTGGTGGAAAACATCACCGTTTTCCATTGAGGACCAAAAGCAGCTATGCATTCAATACACTCTTAAAAATAAAGGATCTATATTGGTATCTAATATGATAATCTTATTAGGATTTGTAATATTGGATATTGAATTTTTTAAATATTCTGCACACAAAACAAATGGTTCTTTAAAAACAATGTTCTTTTGAAAGTTTATTTACGGAACACGAAATGTTCTTCTGGCATCACTGCTAAACTCTTTTGGCGTGACTTTTAATTATTTTAAAGGAGTTTAGCATATTAGCATAATATTTAGCATAATATTCAGGTAAAAAAAAGATTAGCTGTGTATCACAGTTTCTTTCCTATTTTATAGTGTAAAGATGGTTTGAAATCTGTCTTTTTTAAAGCGCTGTAAAAAAGAAAGTTGACTTGACTAATGACTAGTGGTCTACTATATATAACGCCATCAAGGTAAATGAAAACATCTATTGATTGAGATTAATTTCAGCCAATTTGACTGTTTTGAGACATGTCTACAGTATATGTGTTTTCTTGAATAGAAACATTATGTGAAAGCTGCATTCATGGATTGCAATTAACTGTCTACAACCTACAGTCTTGTGACCTTGTTCTACAGATTTGTGTTCAATGGTTTGAAAAAAAGAAAACTTAATGAGCCAAATGAGTTTTACCTACAGTCGCATGCACACTTAAGCACCCACACACTAACATGTCTAAATGGAGGTCAGTGCAGTAGAAATGCAGCTAAAGATGCTTGTCTCTGGTTTTTTATTTTTAATAAATTTGCAACAATTTCAAAAAATCTTTTTTTCACTTTGTCATTATGGGGTGTTGGGTGTAGAATTTAGAGGAAATAAATGAATTTAATCCATTTTGAAATAAGGCTGTAACATAAAAAAATGTGGAAAAAGTGAAGCGCTATGAATACTTTCCGGATGCACTGTATATATTACTAAAGGAATATAATGATGAATAGAGGTGATTGAAAAAGAATAAAATGAGAGGTATGATGAAATTTCTATGAATGGCTGTTTGCATTACTATGAATTTTCTGGGTCAGTTATAAAATGTAAATGTACAAATGGAATCTAATTTATAATATGTCAAAGATGCCAAAAGGATAAAATATGTCTCATGTAAAGCTCAAATATCTCATGTAAAAGAAAGAGATAATTTAAAAAAGAAATAAGTTGAAGCAATAGACGAATGATGTGTGGTAATGGGGTGGGGAAATAAGCTTGTGCTTCATCCCGCTCTATTTCAACTATGCTGAAATATTTATTGTTTAATTAATTGTTTATTTTTCTGTTCAAAATAAATAAATCAAACCAAATCCAAGATGTACAGTTGAAGTCAGAATTATTAGCCCCCCTGTTTATTTTTTTCCCAAATTTCTGTGGAGAGATTTTTTTCAACACATTTCTAAACATAATGGGCTCTATTTTGATGATCCATGCACAAAGTGCAAAGCGCAGGGCGCAAACGCATTAAGGGCATGTCAGAATCCAATTTTGCTATTTTAAGGACGGAAAAATCAGCTTTGCACCGTGGTGCATGGTCTAACAGGGTTGAGCCTATTCTCTTATTGAGTTATATGTGTGTTTTGAGAATAAACCAATCAGAGTCTCATCTCCCATTCCCTTTAAGAGCCAGTTGCACCGCGCCATAGTGCATTTGCTATTTACATGGCGGACTTTGTAAGTGGAAAAACTGAACCCTTCACTAGAGATAAAACAGTTAAACAGAGCATCTACAGCGCGAGAATGAGAGATGAGCCTCCTCATTGTTTACTTTCACATTCACTCTCGTGGATAGGGAAACGTGTTGTATGCACAGATATCCATTAGCCTATACATAATTAATTTTGTTTATTAAGCACAAAGATTTTTTTTTAACAATTTTTAACTATTTTTTTAACTATTATTTTTTTAACTAAATTCAGATCTAATTTCCAGCAAACAAATAAATGAACAATAATAATAAAATGTGGTCAAAAAACTGAGTTATATCCAAACACACATGCCATGCCATATATGGTCTAAAACCTGACAGGTGGACAAATCTAAGCTTGTTTTTCATTCACTCATTGATTTTCTTTTCGACTTAGTCTCTTTATTAATCGGGGGTCACCACAGCAGAATGAACCGCCAATTTATCCAGCACATGTTTTATGCAGCAGATGCCCTTCCAGCCACAACCCATGTCTGGGAAACATCCATACACACTCACTCACACTCATACACTACGGACAATTTAGCCTTCCCAATTCACCTGTACCGCATGTCTTTGGACTGTGGGGGAAACCGGAGCACCCAGAGGAAACCCACACGAATGCAGGGAGAACATGCAAACTCCACACAGAAATGCCAACTGACCCAGCCGAGACTCGAACCAACGACCTTCTTGCTGTGAGGCGACAGCACTACCTACTTCACCACTGCATCGCCCTAAGCTTGTTTTTAATAAAACAAATATAAATATGTAATAAATAATACTGCTAATAATAATAACATTATACAAAGGCAAATTGTTATGAATAAACTAAAAAAGTCGCCCGAGATTGGTTTTTATATGTATGGTTTTTATATTTATGTAGGCTAGAAAATAATATTTTTTGCCAGAACCAGAACTCCTATGGGTGCACATATAAGCACAAATGCATTTGCTTTTAAACCGCGTGCTGCAAAACGTCAAAACGACTCTTGCGCCGAGCTGAAACTAGCAAAAAACAATTGCGCCGGGTGTATGATAGGGCCCAATAGTTTTACCATTCATTTCTAATAACTGATTTATTTTATCTTTGCCAAGATGACAGTAAATTATATTTTACTGGATATTTTTCACGACACTTAGTTAAATCTTAAAGTGACATTTAAAGGCTTAACTAGGTTAATTAGGTTAACTAGGCAGGTTAGGGTAATTAGGCAAGTTATTGTATAACAATTGTTCTGTAGACAGTCGAGAAAAAAAAAATTGCTTAAATAGGCTAATCATTTTGACTTTAAAATGTTTTTTTTTTTTTTTTATAGAAAATTAAAACCTGCTTTTATTCTAGCCAAAATAAAACAATTAAGACTTTCTTCAGAAGAAAAAATATTATCAGACATACTGTGAAAATTTCCTCGCTGTTTTAAACGTAATTTGGGAAATATTTAAAAAAGGAAAAAAAATTCAAAGGGGGGCTAATAATTCTGACTTCAACTGTAGGTGACTTAAAAGATGACAAGAAGATTTTTAGCAGAAATTGTAATCCTTAGGGACTCATATAAAGCAAGGCTATAGCTACCAGCATATGTGAAACAAAATGAATATTGAGTGAATGAATATGACACACTGAGCTCTTATAAGGAAAGAATCTGTCTGTGCAAGAAACTCAACATTATTATTTCTATTCCACAGCCTCTGCAAAATTGTCTTGTTCGTGATAGTTCAGAGCATGAGCTTCGCCTACATATTTAAAGGCCAGAGGGCATGAGTGAATTCAACAGGAATAAAAATTTCACGGTAAATAATTTGATTTATGAAGAATAAAAATATCAAATTAGTACTGTGTCTGATATGTACAGTGCTCAAAATAAATGAATACACCCCATTTGAAAATGAATATTTTTATCCATTTCTCAGTGAATATAGGCAATGCATTTTGCTGCATTTAAACAAAACAGATTTATTAAACAGATATATTTATTAAAATATAATTTTAGTCACACACAATTAAATTAAAATAGTAATTAATACTATAGTATAAAATAGAAATTAATAATAATAATAATAATAATAATAATAATAATAATAACAATAATACTTTTTTATAACATATAAATTTGAGCTACTAATTTTTGGATTGTATTTGTAAACTATTTTGTTAGATTAGCTCCAGATTTGTCTGGAGTCAGTACTGACTAAACTAATGTATATGCACAAATAAAATATTGTAAAGCTTCCTATAGAAAATATTAATTTAAATGAGAGACTTGTGAGGGGTGTACTTATATATGCTGAGCACTCTATAATATTGTAAAAGGAAATACCCAAACATCAGCCATTTTCCACCAATAAACAAAATTAAGAGACATGCACACATGGCTGTATTGTATGCATTTAAACACATTATTATAGTTTACTACATAGCTACACTCGTACAGTATATTATTTGAAGAGTGAATGTGCTTCCCTTTGTGAAAACCTCTTTTTTATTCTTTCTGACACCTTACTTTTTAGGAGTGGAAGGTAACCTACTTTAATAAAAAAATTTCTGCCCATATTTAATAGATAAGAGTATCAAAATTGTATAATAAGAAATACATGTGACACTTTCCTTTGGCATTGATGCTTTCCGCAATTTTGTATTGACAAAATCAGAAAGAAAGCAACAAAAAAATTGGAATGTTTTGACTACTGACCTTGCCTTCATTCTTTGTCGGCCTGCCTCTCATTTGTCCACGTGTTTGTGAGTGTCTATGACTGCGGTTGGTCCATGGGTCATGTGATCTCTTTCTCTTAATCAGAGTGTGTGGTCTGCTGAACTGCCAGCTCAAAACCAGTGATGTGAATAGCTGCATTCTGACAGGGACTTTACTAGGGCCTGCTGGAGAACTTAAACATCTCTTAGAAATTGTGAAACAAACCGTCATGGTATTTCTGAAGACTAGAATCGGAAAACGATCACTCACAATTGTAGATTTTTAAAAAGAACAACAGCAGTGCTTGTTCAAAAATGAGTCCCGCAGGGATGCTTAAATGATCTCATTGAGGTTTTTTCCACCCTCAATAGTGTTCCTCTTCTGATTTGTGGTGTCCAGAGAGGAATCCGGTTTGTTCCTCACACTTCGGCAGGTCTGAAATCAGCCTGACCTTGCAGTTGTGCCAAGACACAGATGTCATGATGCAGTGCTGGAGCGCACATTGACGAACACGCTCCAATAGAAAACACATGTTCAATATTTAAACTTTGGCAGTACAGCGAGGTTGTTGTGGTTTCCACTGAAAGATGTGATATCCACCTGCTTTAGGAATCACTGTGTGTTTTGGGACACATCTGTATGATATTTTAACACGCTTTTTAAATGTGTCTTCTGAGGGAAAACAGGCCTGAATACGCTGCTGTTTCTCGTCAAATAAACTGCAGCTCAGGCGGGATGGGGTTTATTTTCCCTGTGGTATTAGAGGTGAGCTCCTCAATCCCGAGGTAAATTTTGCTTGCCGACAAGGAAAAATAATGTATAAATATTTTCAAGGAAGCTGGCTCCTGGCTGAAAAAAAAGTGCTGGCTCTCTTTTCCCCCCACACATGAAGTACAGGCCGAACGGACCGACACGATTGTTTATTTTTCCCATGCCTACCACAAATTCTGACATTTCCCCTCTCTGAAAGGACCCATGTGTTCCTAGGCCAAGAAGCAGAGCGAGAGGAGGAAGAAAACAGGGGGAGGCAGAGAGGTTAGGCAGGAAAATATCAACAAGTCGTCATTTACATCAGAAGAAAAACAAATAAACCGTGAAGAAAAGAGCTGCTAAGGAGTTTGGGCTTTTTTTATGAAAAGAATCCATCTCATGTGGTTTAGGCAGCCCGCCAGCGAAATCTAATATGGATTTATATACAAAGAAAGTGCCTAGTTTAACATAATGAATATTCAATCATGCATGTACCCTATAAAACAATTTCACAGGAGTAACTGAAAGCTGACTTTGTTTATAACAAGATGGTTGGGTGGAGGGGGGGATAAAGAGCTAAACTGTTGACCCATCGGGCCTGGAAATCTCACGCTGGATTAAGTGTTTATACTGTTGGCATACTCTTGGATAAAGGAGGCTGAATTTCAGCCCTGGATCAGTGAGTTTTCTCCCACAACACAGCCTGTCCTGCAGGCCCAGTGTAGGGTCTTTCACATCCAGAGCCCAGTCACTCTTCATGCCTGTATTACAGTGTGTGCATTAGACGGACTTTATTAAATGTAGGAGCTGGTCCACAACTGATAATAAAATGCTGAAAAATCGGACATAAACAGTTGAAGTCAAAATTATTAGCCCTCCTGTGAATTTTTTTACTTTTTCAAATATTTCTCAAATGATATTTAACAGAGCAAGGGATTTTTCACAGTATTTCCTATATGCTTCTGTCTTTTGGAGAAAGTCTTCAGTTTTCAGTTAGAATAAAAGCAGCTTTTTTATTTTTTAACTATTTTAAAGTCAATATTATTAGCCCCCTTAAGCAATCTTTTTTCGATTCTCCACAGCAGGGGTTCCCAAACTTTTCAGCCCGTGACCCCCGAAATAACAATGTCAGTGACTTGCGACTGCCACATTTCTTGGAAGTGGTTATAGATATACAAACGTTGCACACACATTAGGCCTATGTAAACATGAGCATATTGACAACACAAAAACGTGCAACAGTCTAACAACCATATAATTTTATAGTCATTTAAATATATTTATTTATATGTTTAATTTCATATTAACCTCAACTATAGAGCCTGGTGACACAATATTTTTTTTCATTTGTAAAAGTATTTGTTGTTTTGATGTGAATAGAAATAAACATACATTTCATATAATTACATATCCATATATGAATGTTTTTAATAAGTAAAAAGTAGCAAATGCAGTAAGAACATGGTTAAAACATGATAACACTACATTTCTACAAATACTGATTTATTAACATTTCAAGTTGCATAAATTAAGATTAATTATGGATTATCATGAATTATTTATGATAGCGCATGTGTAAGTTAACATTAACCTAGATTACATTATTAACATTATTAATAACTGTAAAAAAAATCTAAGTGAAGAGTTTGTTTTAAATAAATCGAGCAATACTATAAAGGTTTAAAATGCAGTCTTCACTTCCCAATTTAAATTAAACACACTACATACTTTATATTCTGCAGTATTAATCTTATTCTGCATGACTGACTCATCTACCAGAATACATTTGTCACAAATCTTTATATTCTGATGAAATGTGTATTTGTGTATTTAGAATGTTGCTTACTTTTATGCAAGGGTTATTTAGCTTTTTATATACAGCTCCTTTGTGGTTCAATTAAAAAGTCTCCATAAGCTGCAGTCACCTTTGAGGAAGTATTGGCATAACTGTCTTTTTTAATGTATATTGTTTAGTTTAGGGGGCGACGCAGTGCCCCCTAAACTCACAGCAAGAAGGTCGCTGGTTCGAGCCTCGGCTGGGTCAGTTGGCATTTCTGTGTGGAGTTTGCATGTTCTCCTTGCGTTCGCATGGGTTTCCTCCGGGTGCTCCGGTTTCCCCCACTGTCCAAAGACATGCGGTTCAGGTGAATTGGGTAGGTAAATTGTCCGTAGTGTATGTGTGTGTGAATAAGTGTGTGTTTCCCAGTGATGGGTTGCAGCTGGAAGGGCATCCGCTGCATAAAACAAATGCTGGATAAGTTGGCGGTTCATTCCGCTGTGGTGACCCCAGATTGGTAAAGGGACTAAGCCGAAAAGAAAATGAATGAATGAATGTTTAGTTTAGTATTGTTCTTTGTGTCTTCTGTTGCTAATGGACCTAGTGTCTGGAAATAAAGTTGAAAAAAAATGACTGACAAATCTTTTATAGTTTATTAGTTAACACTGACAAAGGCTTCTTGCTGGATTGTTTTAAGATATTATAACAAATAGAAGTCATATAAAATAAGATTTCATGGCAAGTAAATGCTCATTTTACAGGTTTTAAGGTTTAAGATTCTGGGTGACCTTCATAAATCACCTTATTGAAGCCTAACAGCTTCATTCACTGCAAATCTGTCCTCCACAATAACATGCGCCACTAATCAAAGATTAATTTAATAACTCTTTAATATTCTCCATGGAGAAGGAAACCTCTCAGCCCGCTGCATATGGGTCTGATTTATTGAATACCACAGTGACTAATCATAAATGACAATTGTCTCACGTGTATTCTGTTTAGTTCCGGTTACATAATGATTCTTCTGTCACTGAGGAGACTGTTAAACATTTCTAAGATGTCATCTCGTTTGACTGTGCACCTTTGCTATATTAACCTCCCACGTTCATTTTTCTTTCAACTGTCATGCTAGGCAGCTCTTAGACATACTCTATGCTTCAAACATTCTTCAGATTAATGTTTTTCATGTAATTTGGCCTTTCCTGTGAGTGTCCCACAGTGCTTTGCTTCTCTGTGAGGTCTGCGTCTGGTTTCTGCGTCGCTCTCTCTGTCGCTCTGACAGTAGCATTGCTAGCTAATTGCTATACTTGGTGGTTTGCCCTATTATGGTTAGCCTCTAAAACCCCATGTTTTCATGCTTTTCCTCATTTCTGTTTTTTTTTACAAGCCACTTAAAGCAAACCCTTTCAGAGGTGGTCAAAATAAGACATGTGGTTTGCCTCGCTAGATAAATGACTATGGAAAGAAAGTAAAGCCTGGCTGATATTACCTCAAGGATATTCAATATCCAGCAATCAACACTGAGGACGGCACACAACGGCCCTTGGTCAACACATGCCAGCTAATGGAGCAGCCAGCGTTGGCTCACTCAGCGAGAAAATAAACAGAGGGAACCAGAAGTTATAAATGGAGAATTATCTGCTTTTGGTGGTTTCCTGCCCGCTAAATAGTCACAGCTGCTGTGATTGGGGTGAAGATAAACAGCGGAGTTCAGAACAGGCAGGCAGTCAGTCAGATTTCTGCAGCTCAGAGATTAAAAACAGCACTGGGGTTTGCTCAAAATTCATTAATGTGGGTTATAATGCTGCTGAGGTAATATACTTTATAAATACACATTCATACAATCTCTGGCTTTAAGTTACATAGCTAATTAATAATAGTTATAATAATTATTATATTACATTACTTTACATTACATTATTCATTCATTCATTTTCTTTTCGACTTAGTCCCTTTATTGTTCTGGGGTAGCCACAGCGGAATGAACCACCAACTTATCCAGCATATGTTTTACACAGCGAATGCCCTTCCAGCTGCAACCCATCACTGGGAAGCATCCAATCCATACACACTCTCCATGGGTTGCAGCTAGAAAGGCATCCGCTGCATAAAACGTATGCTGGATAAGTTGGTGGTTCATTCTGCTGTGGCGACCCCAGATTAATAAAGGGACTAAGCCGAAAAGAAAATGAATATTATATTATATTATATTATATTATATTATATTATATTATATTATATTATATTATATTATATTATATTATATTATATTATATTATATTATATTATATTATATTATATTATATTATATTATATTATATACATGAATTTAAAGTATTTTACCCTCGGAAACCCATTTTAATTAAATTTAGCAAAAAATTTACATTTATATTATCACATTTTCCATATAACTTTATTCGAGCAGCTTGGGTTTTATCCAAGCAGTGGTTTTTATGCATTTCTTGGGAATCGAATTATGACCTTGCTTGTTTACTTTACTGTTTAGCTACAGGAACTACACCACATTAGGGGACCTCAACAAACTTTCAAGGGGGTTTGCAAAAGGTTTAAAATAAGACAAGGTAAGCATTATAATAAGCTAAAATCATTATTTTGTTTATTTAAATTCACCAGCTCAGCATCTTAATTGATTGCCCTACAGTTTAACTCCCCACAGTAAATAAATTAATAAATAAATAAACCCTTGACAAACTGAACATAGTTTACTTTGATAAAAAATCATATCTGACAACTTTGTTTGTCTGCTGATCTTTGTAAAGCAACTTTGACACAAATATTACAGATACAAATACAAATAGATCTACAAATATACGATTTCCTATTCAATTCTCTCAAATATAGTATAATGTTGTATAGTATAGTATAGTATAGTATAGTATGGTATAGTATAGTATAATAAAGTTATTTAGACATGGAAACTCATAGAAATTTAAAAAAGAACATTGTGAGCAAAAAAAATTACAAGCTAGAAAATATTGTATATCTTAAATGTAGACTTTGTTCTGATAGTCTGCAATGAACTGTAGTTACTTTGCTGAATGTCATCTAATAGTAAGTAACTGTCTGTTGTGGACCATTAAAATAGTAAACTGAAATATTCCAATGACTATTGCTAGTTGACATAACAAATATACTTATGATAAACAGAATGACAAAAGGGGACCATCAAAATAAACTATTATCCTATTTACTCCAGTAAATCACAAAATAAGCAGGAAAAGTTATGAATTTTTTTGTGGACAAAGGGATTGAAAAGGTTGACGATTACTGTTTGTCAGTGAATCATCAACACTGCTGTCATTTTCATAACCAATGTCACACAGACACACACAGAGCTGCTGTGTTTCTGGTGTCTGGTGTCCGCAGCTGTGACAGTCTTTCTGACAGTGCCTGAGAGTGAATCATTGCACCCATCACTCATGGGACGTGTTCTATTTAACAGGTGAAAGCAGCCTCTGAATGAGAAGACAGGAAACAAGTCAGGCCAACAAAAGCTTCAAAACCTGCTTGTGTACTTGGAAAACATCATGCCGGCTGTACAAACACACGCTGTGTAATTAGGAGAAACAGAATGAGGGAAGGGAAGAGAGCGGGATATATTTTCTATCACTGCTGAGTCGAAGGCTTTGAGATGAGTATAGTGAGCTAAGGGCTAAACAAACACCACCAAACCCAATCTATTATGGACACAATCCAACGTACAGTCTGCTGGAATGCAAATGACCTGATCGCTTACAAGAAAAAGGGTCACAATTAATTGATCAAATGCCATGGCTGTTGATTTAATGTTACAATCAGAACTTCCTGTTCTGTCTGTTAAGCTGAAACATTGGCTGAAATCTTTACAGCAATGTGAACATAAAATATGATTCCTTTCAGATTGATCAGGTCTACATTTTGGTTTAGTATGCAGATTGACTTACATTTTATGTTTGTGGCTGTGAATATGCTGTGCATGTCTGTTGTATTATTAGTATGTTTTTTATTTGTTGATTTAGATTTTTATTATGTAAAGCCTAATCAGGGACGAGGGCTGCAAATAAGCTTTATGCTATATGCCCTATGTACGCAACATTAGTTTTCTTTGTATAACAATGTTAAGTAAATTGACCCTGTTAAATAAAGAAAACAAATAAAATAAATAAAACATTGTCATCGTTAGCATTTAACGACCCATTTCTGGCTACAATATTTCAAATATATCCTAAAAATAGTGTGAAGCTCAAAAGTACACTGTAAAAAAATCCACCTTGAAAACAGTTGAAATTACTTGTTTTTTGTTTGTTGGTTTGGCAAAGATCAGTAAAAATGTCTGTACAACTACATTTAACACGTTTACTTAACCTAAATCTAAATCTTCTTCATTATTTTAAAAAGATTAGTTTTGTGAGCAAAACTTTGCAAGTTCACCCCTAAAAAAAACCTCTGCCAATTTGTTACTTAGTTGAGTTAATCTCAGTCCTCCTCACCTGAAAAAATAAAGGTTGCAGTATTTCTGACCCTAACAACAACAACAAAAATAATAGTAACACCAATAATAACATCAATGCCATTATTATTAACAACAGCAACAACAACATCAAAATAATACTGCAATAATGCTAACACAATGTGAAATTATTATTCCTTTGTAATTTATCGTTTCTTTTGGGGGGATTTAGGGGGGCACAGCTGCAGAAAGACTTTTAATGTGAATTTTCATCTTAGTTCGCTCTACGAAAAGAAACTTTTAGCACATGTGGACTGTAAATTTGTGTTTAAGTGTTATGTATATGTATATGTGTATGAGTTTTTTTCCTAACAAAATTAAAATAAAAATTCAAATGCCTAAAAAGATCAAATATTAAATCAAACTCTCAAAACAACTAAATGTTAAATCAAATAATAAATCAAAATTCTCAAATGAGAAATCAAATGTATTTGATATTGAACAGAACAACTCAGTAAAATCCTGTAATAATTAAATAACAAATCAAATGCTCAAACTATAATTCAAACGGAGGAGCCAGTTTCTTACACACACACAACTGGAAGCTCATGATGGACTGATTACTAGCACAATAAAGACTCCTCATTCACACAGGCTCTTTGCTGAGTCTTATTTTTCCCTGTGAAGCATTACAAAGTAGTTTTCCCTATTTGTCTTGCCATGTTTTGATTCTTGTCTTGTTTACCGTTATTGTTGTTTTGCCTCCTGTCCTGTTTCTAATTCTGTGTCTAATAAATGTTTGTTAACATTTGTCTCTGTTTTAGTTGTTTTTTTCTTCAATTGATCTATGTTTGTTTGTTCTGATAATGTATTATTTCTTAGTACCAATTTCCAAAAGATTTTGTTTTGTTCACTCAACGTCAGATATTTTAGGACCGTGCAACTGATGTTTTCAAAAGTTAAGTGAACAAGAAAAAGTGAAAGGATTTTTTTTGTTGTTGTTGCTGTAGTGGCTTCATTTTTTTAAGTGTATGTAATTTCAGAAGGTAAGATAAAAATGTACAAATTCTGAACAGTTATAGCTGTATTTTTTGTCCATTAGAAGTAAGATTTTAATAAATGAATAAATGTGTTCCTTGCTTCACACATTTTAGTCATCAAATTAAGACTTCCTTCACATTTTATGTTAATGTATTTTTAGGCAAATACATTGCTTTTAAATATATTTACATTTTTTTCCCTAAATATTCAAAAGTGTCCAAGAAATGTGTTGTAGAAAATGTATTTATGTTAATATATTTTCTTAAAATTTATATTTAGCAAACAGTTTCTGGTGCTGTTATTTGTGTATTTTGAAGTGTATGTTGTTGTTTTTACCTTTTGGGTAATAGATGAGGCATAGGCCTGTTATTAGCCGTTTCATTACAGTTGTTTTTTTTTTTTAAATTTCATCTAGCACATTATTTGTCTGCCGTCTCCCAATTCACTTGCTAAACCCCTCAAATACACGAGAAATGAAACACCCAGCTGGCAGACACAGAAGAGTCAATCAGTCATATTTATCACAATGCTTCAGTGGATGTTGAAGTGGCCAAATGTGTGTGTCGTGCACTAACACAAACAGGCAGCGCAGGGAGATAAGAGGGTATTTAGGCAGTAATTAGCAAGCGTGAGAGTGAAATGGCGCGGCGGCCCGGTGTGATATTTGCTGCTGCTGTGTTTAAAGGCAGCCTGAGTAAACAGTACAGGGAAGGTCAATATTATTACAAGGAGGTCTTGGAACAGTGAGACTGTGGAGCTGAGGAGGAACTGACAGCTGTTTCCCTGTTCCCTGATCAAACATGACAGGATGTCGCTTCCTGCATGTCATGAATATGGACTTTGAAGATAAATTGGGATATTTGCTACCTATTAGCCTGGGAAAGGGAAATATCAACATGTCTGTCTATGTATAGTGCATCATATATAATATGCAGGCTGGCAGTCAAAACTTTGAAAACATGATCCTTTTTTAATGTTTTGAAAGAAGTCTCTTCGCTTCTCAAGGCTAAAAAAAATCCGTAAAATAGCAGTTTTTCATATTTTGTGATTTTTTTGCCTTTTTATTCATGCTTTTGAATTGCATTATGTGACCTTGATCTTTCTTCTAACAATCTTTAACCTTAAAAAGCTTTTAAAAAGTGACTTCTATTAACATTTTAGTAGTTTAAAGTGATATTTTGTCTGGGTTGGTGTTGTATACTGTATCATGGTACAAAAACCTTGCAGTAAACTGCTGTATTTTTTGTTATTTAACAGATTTATTATTATTATACATTATATTATTTCAAGCTTCTAAAATGTGAATAAAAGTCACTATATTAAACTGTAGAATTAAATTTTCAAAATCAAAAGTCAACGGAGCAGAAATAATGCAATTTGCAACCATAAATAAACAGAAAACACAAAAACTTAATTAACAGATATTTTACAGTGCATATTTATCTGAAGTACAGTAAAAGCAGAAATATTGTGAAGTACTGTGTTAGGAAAATAAAATAAACATTGAATAATTTATTATAAACTTAATTCACTTAATAAACTAAATGTGTTATTTACTTTATAAGAAAAGTAATGAGAAAATATGTGTTAATTATGTTTATTCATTCATTTTCTTTTCGGCTTAGTCCCTTTATTAATCTGGGGTCGCCCATCTGCGGATGCCCTTCCAGCTGCAACCCATCTCTGGGAAACATACATCCAGACCCATACACTACAGACAATTTAGCTTACCCAATTCACCTACACCACATGTGGCGGAAACCCACACGAACGCAAGGAGAACATGCAAACACCACACAGAAACGCCAACTGACCCAGCTGAGGCTCGAACCAGCAACCTTCTTGCTGTGAGGCGACAGCACTACCTACTGTGCCACTGCTTCGCCGTTAATTATGTTATTTCTAAATATTTTTAAAGAGTTAAATAGACTTAAAAAAAATTATATTTGTTTTTCATCCAACACTGAATATTATTTAAATTTCGAATGTTTTTTTTTTTTGTGTGAATGTATTGTGGGTACTGAAATTCTATGCTCAATTTCAGCATCATTACCAACTTTAATGTCACATGATACATAAAAATGACAATTAGTCAAAACAAGAAGTCTTTTCATTTGTTGATTTGATTGAAATTATTTTTCTTCTAAATATTGATTTCTTAACTGCTCTTAAGCTAAAACAAAAACCTATTGTAGACATTTTTTAGGGTTTAAATGTTTAGACATTTTTGCTTTTGAAAGTTTAATAACATTTAAAATATATATTTTAGTATAAGAATTTGTTTCATAATATTACATTTTATTCATTAACAATAAAATAACTAACAATTTTATGTTAAAACAGAAGAACAAACATTGTCCTGTGCTGCCCCCTGCTGATAACATTTTAAATTACAAGCCTCTGAAATCTTGTTGATCCTGGATCCACAAATATTTGCCTTCATTTATCACAGGCTGCAAAATTTCCCACCATTTTATTTTGGATATTTTTTTTAAATAGCATCCAGCTGTCATCGTTGCGGCTGTATCACCATTCAGAGCTTTTTGTGCTTGACCAAAACAAACAAGCGTATCTCACGCTCTCATTTCACCATTGAAAGTGTGAGTGTGAGAAGAGCAGTTAAATCTCCTCCAACAAGGCCTTCTTAACGGAGCACTAAAGTATACTGTCAGATGTGTGTGGATGTGTGCTTTTGTCAGCCTGTGTGTTTGCCTTTCACAATTTGCTTTGACATTTTTCATCTTCTGCCAACATAACAGAGAATGCTGAGCAAACAGCATCAGTCAGAGTGTGTGCACAGTAAACCATGTGACAAAAAAAGAGAGGATGGGGGAGGAAGTGAGACACATGCAGAAAAACACACAGAGGAGAGCGCCAGATTCACACATTAATCATTAAAACAGTCTGTCAAACTTTGAATGGATCCTCAAACTAAGTACTCGAAGAGTGAAGCTCTATAATCCTATTGACTTCTAAATAGTCCTATAAACAACTTACAAATTTGTCATTGTTTCTGTAAATCAATACTTTGTACAGCACAGAAATAATAATGATTTTAAAAATTCTTACAAATGCATTTTCAGCCATCAAAAAAGTAAACAAATATTACTTTAATTTAATGACAGAAAATCTCAGTGGTTGCCAGTGACACCTACAGGTTTCATTGAGAAAAGCCACTGAACAAATCACTGAATGAGTCGCTTGCTAATAAATCAAAGGTTAACTGTCAAAATAACCATCTGTGTAATGTGTAACAAAAACATATATAATACATGGCGTGGTAAAGAAGTTCTAAGCATGTACCATGCATCTTATATCTCTACCATAGGCTATATAATGTATCTGTGGGTGCATCTTTTCTCTATGTGATAAACAAATCCAAATTCGCCAATGTGTCATTATGCGACATACAGTAATACATGGAAACAGAATTGACTTTTTTGGGTCGATTATAAATATATTAAGCTGGCTACATAAATCATATTGTTTACAGATTCAAGTTTTAAAACATTTTAGAACATAACTGTCAAAATAACCACCAACATTGTAATGTGCAGTGGTGGAAAGAGTTCTGACAAATCATACTTAAAAGTGCCATTGCTTGCCTAAAAATGTAGTGCAAGTAGAGTAAAAGTATCTGTTGTAGATAGTACTCAAAGTATGAGTAAAAAGACCTTTTAAAAGTACTCAAGAGTAGTGAGTATTACGCTGTAAAAAGCTGATGCACTTACATGTAATTTGTGGATGTGTGTAAACATAGCATTCTGTAGTGCATCTAGTTATTGCCCAGCAGGCACACAACATCATGAAACGTTAATATTAGGTTGGATTTAGGTTGTGATGTCAGGTGACCAAATTTCAATGTCTAGTCAGCGTCTAAGGACAACGTTATTTTGATGTCCAATAATGATGTCAAATGACATTGATATTTGGTTGATTTTAGGTTGTGTTAGAAAGTGACCAAAATCCAACGTCGAGCCTACATGTTAAACCAACGTCATGTTGACGTCAAATATTATTCGTCAGGTATGGCAACCAAAACTCAACGCCTGATAGACGTCATAGTGGTAACGTCCACACAATGTCAAGCTGTAACATAATTAGACGTTGATATTTTTTTTATTTTAATTGGACGTTGGACATTGATGTAGGCCTGACATTGGGTTCTGATGTCAACCCGATTTTTATTTCCAAACAAAATGCAACGTCCCCACAACGCTAGGGTACAACGTCAATCTGACGTCATGTTGACCTCTTGTGTCTGCTGGGTGTTTAAGGCCATTTCGGTCATCATACAGTAAACATCTGTCTTCTCATCAGTGACATGCATCTAAACAGTCTCTGGGTCAATGCATGTAAAGACTTTGGACATCTTTCGCAGAAACCTACGCTCTCTCTCACCCAATAGACTATCCACCATTGTTTCTAACTCTCTTCCTCCATCTTGCAAACTCTCTGCACTTGATACGAACAGTGCCACTGATACACTCTGCTCCACGCTAACATCATGTATAGACAGACTATGCCCTCTTACATCCAGGCCAACCCGGGCCAGTCCTCCTGCACCCTGGCTCTCTGATGTTCTCCGTGAGCATCGCTCAAAACTTCGGGCTGCTGAGAGAAGTTGGCAAAAAACTAAAAATCCTGAACAGCTCATAACATACCAAACTCTTCTGTCTTCTTTCTCGACTGAGGTTACTTCTGCAAAGCAGACATACTTCCGTCAGAAAGTCAACAGTGCCACCAATCCTCGCTTACTTTTTAAAACATTTTCCTCCCTCCTCTATCCTCCTCCTTTACCAGCATCCTCCACACTCACTACTGATGACTTTGCTACATTCTTTTGCACCAAAACTGCAAAAATCAGTGCTCAATTTGCTGCACCTACAACAAACATGCAAGATACACCACCAACACCACACACACTCACCTCTTTTTCCCAGCTCTCTGAGTCTGAGGTGTCCAATCTCGTGCTATCAAGCCATGCAACCACCTGTCCGCTTGATCCCATTCCCTCTCATCTCTTGCAAGCCATTTCTCCTGCAGTCATACCAACACTGACTCACATAATTAACACATCTCTTGACTCTGGTCTATTCCCTACTTCATTTAAGCAAGTTAGGGTAACCCCACTGCTAAAGAAACCCAACCTGGATCAAACGCTACTTGAAAACTACCGACCGGTATCCCTGCTTCCATTCATGGCCAAGATTTTGGAGAATGTAGTGTTCAATCAAGTCCTAGACTTTCTTACTCAAAACAACCTCATGGACAACAAGCGATCTGGCTTTAAGAAAGGCCACTCAACTGAGACTGCCCTGCTCTCGGTCGTGGAGGATCTCAGACTGGCTAAAGCAGACTCTAAATCATCTGTCCTTATCTTGCTGGATTCATCAGCTGCTTTTGACACTGTAAACCACCAGATCCTGCTATCTACGCTTGAGTCACTGGGCGTCGCAGGCACTGTTATTCAATGGTTCAGTTCTTACCTCTCGGACAGGTCATTCAGGGTGTCGTGGAGGGGAGAGGTGTCCAACCTACAGCATCTAAACACTGGGGTACCTCAGGGCTCTGTTCTTGGGCCACTTCTCTTCTCTATCTACACGGCATCTTTAGGAACAGTCATCCAGAAACATGGTTTTTCCTACCACTGCTATGCTGATGACACCCAGCTATACCTCTCTTTTTACCCTGATGATCCCTCGGTTCCAGCTCGCATTTCAGCCTGCCTGTCAGACATTTCACACTGGATGAAAGATCATCATCTCCAGCTTAACCTCATGAAAACGGAAATGCTTGAAGTTTCTGCCAATCCGACTCTTCACCATAACTTTTCAATCCAGATGGATGGAGCAACCATCACTGCATCCAAAATGGTAAAAAGCCTTGGAGTTACGATTGATGACCAACTGAACTTCTCTGACCACATTTCGAGAACTGCTCGATCTTGCAGATTCGCACTCTATAACATCAGAAAGTTCCGACCCTTCCTATCTGAACATACAGCTCAACTCATTGTTCAAGCTCTTGTTCTCTCC
Source organism: Danio aesculapii (assembly GCF_903798145.1). Taxonomy (NCBI): domain Eukaryota; kingdom Metazoa; phylum Chordata; class Actinopteri; order Cypriniformes; family Danionidae; genus Danio; species Danio aesculapii. The sequence continues at coordinate 32,096,346 of NC_079441.1, read as the reverse complement.
AAACTGGACTATTGCAACTCTCTGCTAGCCGGGCTACCAGCTAGTTCTGTCAAACCTCTTCAGCTGCTTCAGAACGCAGCAGCACGAGTGGTCTTTGATGAACCCAAAAGAGCACATGTCACTCCGCTACTCACCCGTTTGCACTGGCTGCCAGTTGCTGCCCGCATCAAATACAAAGCTCTGATGTTTGCTTACAAAGCGACCTCTGGCTTTGTTCCTTCGTATCTGCTCTCACTTCTGCAGATTTATGTGCCCTCCAGAAACTTGCGTTCTGTGAATGAACGTCGCCTCGTTGTTCCATCCCGAAGAGGGAAGAAATCACTTTCCTGAACTCTCACATTCAATCTGCCCAGTTGGTGGAATGAACTCCCTAACTACATCAGAACAGCAGAGTCACTTGCTGTCTTCAAGAAACGACTAAAAACTCAACTGTTTAGACTCCACTTTCCTTCCTAATCTGCAACTGCCTCTCTGGCTATACCACTAATTGTGCCCTCTCTCTCTCTCTCTCTCTCTCTCTCTCTCTCTCTCTCTCTCTCTCTCTCTCTCTCTCTCTCTCTCTCTCTCTCTCTCTCTCTCTCTCTCTCTCTCTCTCAAAAAAAAAAAACATTTTTTTACTAATGCTTTGCTTCTTAGACTTTACACACCTGAAACTTGTCTATAGCACTTGTTCACTGCTGCTCTTATAGTTGTGTAAATTGCTTCCTTGTCCTCATTTGTAGGTCGCTTTGGATAAAAGCGTCTGTTAAATGACTAAATGTAAATGTAAATGTAAATCTTCTTGGACACTTTTAACACTTCCAAACAGTTTGCAGCAATTATAAAGCACCCATGTCTTGAAGTAGTTCCTTATAGATTTACCTTCTACAGTATGTGCGGTTTGATTGAACAGGAATTACAGGACTGATTTTCTAATCCCCATAGACAAGAAAAAATAAAGTAGTGACTGCAGGTTGAAGGAAAGTAATGGAAAAAAATACCAATACTGCAGTAAATATGTACTCAAGGAAAAGTACAAGTACACATTTGTAAAACTAATCAGTAAATTACAATTTCTGAGAAGAAACTACTCAATTACAGTAATTTGAGTATTTGTCATTTGTTACTTTACACCACTGGTAATGTGTTACAAAAACATGTTTAATACATGCCGTGGTATAGCATACAGGTACACAAGGCATGCACTGTGGTGGGTTGTTGCATGCTGGGGTCTCCCAAATAGTTGGGGTTGTTAATTTTGGTAATGGAAATGGCAAGTACACATACATTTTGAAAATTTACGTTAAAAAAATGCACGTAGTAAAATTATGCAAACTTAGTAGGCTAAATTTTATGTTATATAGAAAAAATGGCATAAACTACAATGGAAACACATTTACCAGATAAATTACAGCATGCAATGGGACAACTTTAATGGATAAACCAGCAGCCTGACCACATTGCACAACATCTAAACTGTTGTTTTGGTCATTGTAAAATGGACTCCCAAAGAGCGTAATGTCCCTCCAAAAGCCACAGCGTGTTCATTGTGTTTTGTCTTCTGAGGCACAAGTCATTTATTATATGAAGAAAAAGTCAAGCGTGTCTCCTAATGCAGCAAAGTCAATTTTTCTTTTTAATATTTGGCCCCAGTTAATCAGGAATTGATGATTTTGTTTGATTGCTTGTTTGACTCATTGGATAGAAAGGTGCTTTCTCCTCAAATGTTTTATGCGATATTCCAGTTTTGCACATAAGTCTAATTTGCGTCTTTGAATGGAAACAGCTATTAAGTAAGAGATAGATTTGATTTAATGCTCAATTTAATTTAAGGACCACTATAATCCCACACTTTCCCAGTGATGGGTTGCAGCTGGAAGGGCATCCGCTGCATAAAACATATGCTGGATAAGTTGGCGGTTCATTCCGCTGTGACGACCCCTGATTAATAAAGGAACTAAGCTGAAAAGAATATGAAGGAATGAATAAAATCCCACAAAATGCTTCACTTAATTCACACATTAACAAAATCTAATTTAAAATAAGAACTTTGTGCCTCAAAGTGCAACCTTTTTGATTCTCTCTTGCTCTCGCAGTCTCTCTTTCATAACTAAGGCAAACGGTTATGTTTAATAAAAGTGAAATATTCAGTTTTTAAGTAATGTCTTATTCTTACATGTGACCAAAAATAAAAGAATAGCCTCTTTTAAATTGGTAATGACAAAATCATTTATTAAAGACGACACATTTCAGTTTCACTTTGATTCGTTTCACAGTTTATTTGATCACAATAAGTCAGGACAGGCTTTCCAAGCTTGCTATTCTCAGCACTGAAAGCCAGCACACACGTCAGATGTGCATTTCAGACATTGTGAAATTTGTGCAGAAAAATGCTTAAAAAAAGAAAACTTATGGATATTTGTTACAGGAGAAATTCTTCTAAAAAGTAAAGCTGTTTATTCTTTAAATGTAAAAACGGTTTAATTAGATTCTCATTTGAAAAAAATTAATTAACTAATTAATTTAAATAAATAAATAATATATTAAAAAAAGTTAAGCACTCAAATTTTTTATGCAAAATAAACTATTGTAGGCTACTGTATATGACAGGGCACTCATACACACTGCTATGATTGTGCAGTAAAGGCCCTACCTTCACTCTTGCTTGGGGGTTCTACGTAGTTTAAGCAACGTCACTGAATACACATGCAATGTAAACATTTTTGTTATTTTGTTTGTTTGTTTTTTAATTAAGATATTGGTAATACATTTCAAGGGGTGGTGAACTGGCTTTTTTATTGTTTAATTCTGTTGCCTGAGGACTACTTGTGATTTTTGTGTGGTTTTTACTGTCAAAAACAAAAAGTATTCATCTTTTTTCCACACCTTCTTGGAAAACGTGTGGATTTTCTGGGTGGGTTCTTCTGACAGCTTAACAGTAATACCAACTTCTATAATTAGAAAACAGTTCTGCATAATAAACTAGATCTTGACTCCCCCATCAGTTCATGTAAAGAATTCAAGGTGAACTTGAATGATTTGCTTTCACTTTTAAAGTTCATTAATGTGTAAGTCATCTGTTATAAAGGCAGAACTCAGTCAATCTACATTCCTTTTACCTATGGATATGAGCTTTGGGTCATGACAGAAAGGACAAGATCTCAGAGAAAAGCAGTTTAAATGATCTCCCTTTGCAGTATGGCAGGACGCACCCTTAAATATAGGGGGAATTCAGTGTAGAGCCGCTACTCCTCCACATATGTACAGAGAAGCCAGCAGAGGTTGCTGGGGCTTCTGTTTTAGATGCCTCCTGGATGCCTACCTGGGGAGGTGTTCCAGGCTAGTCCCACTGAGAAGAGACCAGAGGGAGGACTCACTGGAGTGATAGAGTGATACTCTGATAAACTGAATAATCGAATAATCAACCGAATAATCAAAAGCAGAGAACTCTTAAATGTTTATGGCAATCACCTTCTAAAGATTTGTGAGTTTCTCTTATCTGAGATACATTTTTACAGTGTAGGTTTTAGTAGGTTTTACTAGCTTATAAATAAGTACTATAGTATGTAATGAATTAATAGTCTGTATCTAATAAACTGTATTATAAAGTATCAATATCAAATATAGGTACAGATATCTAAAAAGTACTAGTAGTAAATGAATAGCTGCTAGTAAATCAAAATCTATTAAAGTAGTATAAAAAGTATGTTACCAATAATTAGTATCTACAGGGGCGGACTTGGTAGTCCGCATGGTAAGCAGCCGCTTAGGACCCCGGGGAATTAGGGGCCCCCAACTAATGCCAAGAGGCTTATATTAATGTATGAGGTGTGAGTGCTTCAATCAAAGACACTGCCAGTCAGTGTTGCCAACTTAGTGACTTTTCAGAACCCCATAGTGTCAATTTTTTAAAAAAGCGTCTAGGGAATGTTTTTAGCTGTTACTGGAGATTTTAGCGACTCTCATGTGTCCATTTTGTACCGATCCTAACGTTACTCTTCACAATGAGCTGAAGCACTCAAAGCCTTAGAGCACTCAAAGGTGGCACAGTACCACACAACCGTCTTTCACATCTGCAGCATTGAGAGCAGATCATTCCTCTGCATACTGACGGCAATTGTTTTAGCACCGTGAGCGTGGGATATTTCCAACCCAGGCTCATTCTGAAAACGTAGTCCCGCGGACGTTTCTGGAGACCGCGAATTATGTAGCCGGGGGTACGTATGGCTGCATTTAATTTTTTTAAACGAACGCTACTGGGCGGTGTGACGCCGTTCCTTTTTCGCGCTTACCGGCTGACTGCTTACCCCCTGTGGAGGGCTTTCCCGCTGCAACCAGTTTGTCCAGTTAGCTTGTCCTTTACGCCAGCGGACTTGAGACGCAGAGAGGAGATGTTGACGACGGGGTTTGAGTCCGGGGAAGAGCGGGTCCAGAAATCTGGTAAGACAAAAACAGAATCCAAAAAATAAAATAAACAAGTGAATAACAGGGTGAGAATGTGGTAAAATCCAAAAACGTGGTAAAAATGAGACGAGGGCTTTTCTTTTTCTGGACAGCTTTTGTAAATTGTTAGTTGGATTTTAGGGAAGTAAGTGGGTAGATCAGTTGATTGGTCGACCGGCCAGTCAGTCATCCAGTCATTCATTCAGTCAGTCAGACAGACGTTCGGTCGACAGCGGCCTCTGGTGGGTTTACGCAAGAACAGCGGGCGTGAAGGGCACTCGCGAGAGAAATTTGAGATATGAAAAAGTGCACGCAGCGGCCTCTCGTGGATTCACGAAAACAAAAACTGCAAAAATACGTACCGCCCGGGACGTATTTCGCAGTCTCCAGAAAGGTCCACAGGACTACGTTTTCAGAATGAGCCTGGGTTTGGAATTTCCCTGGTACAGTCAAGCCCATCTACTTGTCCTCTGTTTTACATGTAATAATTTAAACGGACAGTTTATTATTTTCTTGCTGTTGTTCACAATCACAGAGATTTTAGTGGCAACAGTCTGCCAGCAATCAGAGTAGAGGTACAGTAGAGTGTGCAAGAGTGGGAATTTTGAGAACATTTATGAATAAGTAGAAATACGACAAACAACGAAACGCAGCTTCCTCTGCGATCCTGCTGTTTGGCTGAAACAGCTGTCAGATGATGAGCTCTGTGAGCTTGTTAAGAGATCCAGACCCTGTTTAAATAACATTTCCCAGCGAAACAGCCGCCGATTAACAAACATCAATTACTCAATTCAAATGTAAAATGGTGAAAAGATTAGTTTGATAGATTATGAATTAAATTAATTTAAATGTTTTTTTTTTTTTTTTAGGGGTGACCAAACTCGGTCCTGCAGGGCCGATGTCCTGCATAGTTTAGTTCCAACCCCAATCAGACACACCTGGGCTAGCTAATCAAGCTCTCACTAGGCTTTCTAGAAACATCTGTGCAGGTGCCTTCAAGAGTTTGAACACCCCTGCTGTACACAGTTTGTGAACTTGTTTTTTATTTAATTTATAGCTTGTGTACTGATCTGCGTTACTGTTTCTTGTCCAGTCTTGTCTGTTCTGTCTTATTTGCACTAAACGTTGCATAAACCGCACTTTGTGCTCTTATTCTTATTTTATTTATTTTTATTTTAGTTTATTGTATCTTATTAAACCTAATTCTTTTTATACTATACTATAAGATTTTTATAGTGCACAGTCCTGTGTTATGTTGTCAATTTATGTTGTTTGATGTAGCACCTTGGTCCTGGAGGAACATTGTTTCGTTTCACTGTGTACTGCACTGTATATTGTTGAAATGACAAGAAAAGCCAACTTGACTTGACTTGCTTTTAATATTACATAAGGAAGATAAAGGTTCCTTAGCAATATCACACGAGTAGCAGTGCGATGTGGCTGTATATCGTCACTGGTGGGAGGCGTGTGTTGGCAGGAGGCCGCAGGCCAAGTTCATTAGTGTCCCACCAGTGATGATATACAGCCACATCGCACTGCTACTCGTGTGATATTGCTAAGGAACCTTTATCTTTCTTATGTAATATTAAAAGCAAGTGTCATGTCAAACACATGACATAATCATGTGTTTCTAAAAGAAAATCAAACACAGAGAGTCTCAAAACCCTTTTTAAGAGGAACTACTTTCTTTCGCCATTCATTCACATCTGCAGTTGATGTCAGAACAGCAGAAGCCATTACTAACTCACCAATGTCATTTTAGAGCTAGTATTTGAATGATTCTCTAGTGTAATATCTAAAAAGACGACAAAACAGGAGATTTTAAGCACCCATTTTAAGATTATTAGTCTAAACAGCATGAATTGTCATCAGTCTACAGAGATTTCAAAGTATTTCTCTGTTGCAATCGGGAGATCACAATAATTCAGCCCAAACAAGCCAAAGCAATGCAAACACTACCAGGTTACTGTTGTGTTTGCAAAAAGGAAAAAGGCAAACACATGCAGACATTTCTTCTTTCTTTATGTTTACTGAACTAGTCTGCAGTAACGAAAAACCGGAGACGCATTATAAACAGATGGCCATCTCCGGTTTCAAGACTTTAAGATGAGTCCCATTTCCCACTCAAAACATTACAATTATTATGGTATAAATACAGCACTACAACATACAAAAGAGAGAGATCAACTTAAAAAGCCACTTTCCAGTTTAATAGTGATTTGATCAGCTATAGTTTAAAATTACGCTGGGTTTTTCCTCACCTGTAAGGGCTTATTATGTGGTCTCTGTCGCCCTCTTGTGGCTGGACAACATCAACTGTCTTTGGTCTGCTCAATGACAGGCTAATGGCCGCCGACACGCTGTCCGTCAGGAATTTTAAATATTTCAAAATAGGCACTATCCTTATAACTGAACTGCACAGTTGCAAACTAAACAACATTCTTGACTAAAAAAAGCCTCAAAAGTACATTATGTTGCCCAACAGCAGAAAGATTTGTCAAGTGTAGAGTGTCCTTTGCTTGTTGCTGTATGTGGGCGGAGTAATACAAAGGTGAAGGGTGAAGAGGCAGGACCAGTGCTGCTATTGCAGAATATCGCACGGCTATTGGCCAAGAACCAGACAGAACTGTTGTATAAATATGTATAAACACTTTTTAACATGCAGTTTATTTTTCAAAAATGCTAGGGCCCCATACCTAGAATTGCTTAGAACTTAGTGGGCTTGACAAACCATATGTAGAAAAACACTTCTTCTTTTTTTTATCAAAAAACTCCATCCTCTTTACTCTATAGCACTATATTCTCTGAGCACTAACAATTCCGTTAGATAATTAACATTTCTTGCATGCATTGCCTATTCTTGTTAAATCGCTGAATGCCTCCTCAGTTGTAAGTCACTTTGGATTAAAACATCTGCTAAATGTAAATGTAAAATGTCTGAATTATAAGTACTAATAGCATGAAACTAGATAATACATTTATAAATTAAACGTTAAAAGGCTTGCCCATATAAAAGCATGCGGTTAGTGCTGTAGTGTGACAAGACTAGTGTGATCCAGACTTGATCAAAGTACACTCAAACTTTACATGGTAGCATGAGGACATTACAAGCATTCAATAGATGCATAAAGAAACACACCCTGGTGAAACTATTTAACTTAACCTTATACAGTAAATCCCTTTTATACAAACATGTAGTGCTTCCAGCAGACTGTAGAGGGCAGTGTTGGTCAACCTGAATTTCTCTTTGAATCACACTGATAGTTCTGTTTAGGCCTAAGTAAGGAATAAAAACGACTGATCTAGATTGTTTAGAAATAAATATTTAATTATAAAGAATACAAGAAACAATAAATAGTTTCAGTTTGGTTGCATGACTGAGGTGTGACCAGGTGTCATGAAAATATACAGTACCTCCCAGAGTTACAGTAAAGAATATTGTGCAGTTATACAGAAAAGAAAGAAGCAAGATAAATCAAGGCTTCCAGAGTGGATGTTTTGACAGACCCACACATAGATTATACATTTTCTAACTAGTGCTTGTTCCTTTGTTTAAGGTCAGTAAGTATAAAGGTGTGTTTGACTGTACATAACCAAACAATATTGCTGTTTTAATAACCATAAAATTATTACAATAAAAATAGTGTAATCTATGCTTTGGCACATTATGATGTTAAAATCTTGAACAAAGTCAATTTTATAGACATTTTTAAGACATTTTTAGCAGTTTGAAATTATGTTCTGCCTTGGTTGTTCATGTACAGTAATGAGTTTCAGTGTTTTTTCTGTTACTTCATAGATTCATAGAAGAATTATTATCTTAAATAATTTGCACCCTAAAATGTCATTAAAAGCAACTTAAAAATATACGTAGATGTTAATCTTCAACATCAAATGTTGCATAAACAACAGTGTTAAGTCCTGAATTTTTAATTGTTAGTGAAACTAGTTTTCTCTGAAGGTTTTCTCAAACACACATACCGATCAAAAGTCTGGGGTCAGTTGGATTTTTGAATGTTTTAAAATAAGCTTCTCTTGCTCACCAAGACTGCATTTATTTAATCACAAATAGAGTAGAAATCGTGAAATATTACAGCACTATAAAACAACTGTTCAAAAGTAGTTTATCATTTAATTTAATAATTTATTCCAGTGATTTTAATTATGAATTTTTATTACTCCAGTCTTCAGAGTTACATGATTCTTCAGAAATTCACTCTAATATTAATTATAATTATTATAATTATAATTATTATTATTATTATTATTATTATTATTATTATTATTATTATTATTATAATTATTATTATTATTATTATTATTGTTGTTGTTGTTGTTGTTGTTATTAATGGTAATAGTAATAAAAACAATGATGACTGGAGTAATAATTTCATTTCAAACTACACACAATAAGAAAGCAGTTATTTAAAAATGTAATAAATAAGCCTTCATGAACAAAATAATTTTCTTAAAAAAAATCTGACCCCAACTTTTGACCGGTAGTGTATAGGAAAATTTGATTCACCACATCTGATCCTCTCCTTCATATATAAATTCATTTACTTAAATAAATGACACCGTAAAAAGACATTAGTTGACTTTCCTTAAGAAAAGTGAGTAAAGCAATTGCCTTAAAATTATTAAGTAAATTAAGTCACTAAATTAAGTCAATGCAACTGTTTCAAGTTACAGTGGGTTTACTCACTTTAAGTAAATTCAACTTGTCGCTTTATAAGGCAATGGGTTCACTCATTTTGTTTCAAGTAAAGTAAATCAGTTTTTACAATGTATTCAGCTCAAGCTCAATACAGTATGTTTTTGATAATTGACAAATCAAGTTGTTTATATTCTCTTTCTACATTTGCCTGTTGAAGTTTGATTCTGTAACGGTTAATTCCACAAGCATTTCTGTTCATGATAAAACATTGACGTCCTGAATAATTGCATTGTTCTAAGATTCAGTGCCTTTTCTTTCCTAAGAGGTAGAATTCATGCAATATTGCATTCATTACTCTTTGCAATCTCAGGTTGCATAGATTCAGTAAACGTACAAACCCGTCTTAGGGATTTTATTTTTTTTTTTTAGATATAACGCAATATCTAGTAAGAGTGTCCTAGATTAATTTCCATAATAACTTTGGTAACTTGTGCAAGACTGCAGTCAATCTGTGAGAGAAACCCTTGTTCCAGAGGTTGTTAGTTCTTGAATGTTTTTCCTTCACTCTTTGTGGGCTGTGTTTTTGGGGTTTGAACCATACAGCAGAGGTAGACTGTAGACACATATGATCCCCAGACTGACAGAGACACAAAGCAGTGCTGCTCCTATTGTGTTGTTAAAGCTGATGGCAGGAGCACTGGCCAGCAGCTGAGACCGTCTCAGACCCATGTCCATTTCTATGGCCTTCATCTGGAAGTGTGTGCCAATTATTGCACAAACGTGGAACAGCTGATGGCTATGACCTGTAGGGGTCAGACGAGAGCCATTGACACAGAAATCAAAATCAAAATATGCTGAAGAAACTTTTCACCTGCTTTAAAATGTATAGTTTTATTTGTACTTTTTAAATGAACATTTTAAATGAACATGTTATAGTTCATACTGTCTGTATTCTGTAAACTCTTGTTTAATTTACTAATTCACACTACATGGAATTTAAAAGAAAACTGTACAGATACAGTATATCATATGCAAATTTAAAAAATATACAATATTTAAAGTGAGAGGATTTTGGTGAAATTTTTGATTTTGGTTGATCTCACTGCCTACTCTCAAATTATTGAACATTTTTAAAAATAAAATAATATAATATAATATTAAAAACATACTCTTGTTTACAAACTCTTATTTAAAGTACTAATTCACAGTAGAATACAAATGTAATGAAAACAAAGCAAAAACAACAACAAAACATATAGCACAGACATACAATATCCAGCGTTGTTGGGGCCAAAGATTTTAAATTGAGAGAATTTTGATAAAATTTAGATTTCTGATTTTGGTGGATCTCTCAATTTATTGTATATTTTTAAATAATATAAAATATTAACAATTAATAGTATAATATTAAAAATTTAGAGATATTGAGAGCTAAAATGAAATGGAAATAATAATTATACACTGTATCATATATATATATATATATATATATATATATATATATATATATATATATATATATATATATATATATATATATATATATATATATATATATATATATATATACTCGCAGTTACAGTCAGAATTATTAGCCCCCCTGTTTAATTTTTTTTTTCCAATTTCTGTTTAACTGAAAGAAGATATTTTTTTTTAAACACATTTCTAATAGTTTTAATAACTCATCTCTAATAACTGATTTATTTTATCTTTGCCATGATGACAGTACAAAATATTTTACTGGATATTTTTCAAGACACTTCTATACAGCTTTAAGTGACAGTTAAAGGCTTAACTAGGATAATTAGGTTAACTAGGCAGGTTTGTGTAATTAGACAAGTTATTGTATAATGATGGTTTGTTCTGTAGACTATCGGAAAAAAAAAATAGCTTAAAAAGGGTTAATAATTTTGACCATAAAATGTCTTTTAAAAAATTAAAAACTGCTTTTATTCTAGCCGAAATAAAACAAATAAGACTTTCCCCAGAAGAAAATATATTATCGGACATGCTGTGAAGATTTCCTTCCTCTGTTAAACATAATTTGGTAAATATTTAAAAGACAAAAAAAATTCAAAGGGGGGCTAATAATTCTGACTGTATGTATTATATATATATATATATATATATATATATATATATATATATATATATATATATATATATATATATATATGTATATGTATATGTTATGTGGGCATTTATTTATTTTTTTGATCACTAAACACTTTTAATATTGAAAAGTTTAACAATGATTTTTATTAACACTTATTATAATAATAATTAAACGGTCTAAAAGAATACATGACGAAAAAATGCTTAATGAGCTGTCAGGACTTTGTTGTTCTACAGATTTTTTATATATTATTAACTATTCATTATTTAATCATAGTACATCATGATTTCATTTAAAGGGGGGGGGGGGTCCAGAGTGTATTTTTAAGGCTTGGTTGTGTTTATAAGATGCAAAGCAATGTGGGCTCATGCTTAATTTGTAGAGAAAAAAAATCACATTAATTTTTTGGTCTTGGTTATATATAGCTACTCAGCTAACATGAAAACAACAAATGTCCTAGTTCCTCTGAAAGGCTCGCCCTCAAGAGGCTCTGATTGGTCAGCAAATATAAGGTGCTGTGATTCGTGGATCGGCTCCACGTCACCAGGAAAAGCCCCACTCCTCTAATAGCACGCGCTTTGCCTCTAATAGCACGCACACTGCAATGCCGGTGAAGATTGTGGGTTTTTACTTGGTTTGATGGATAAATATTAATTTGCTGCTAAATCGGTGCCAAACAGCATTTCCCGTTGTTTACATCCATGTTTACGTCCTCGATACAACATACCATTAACGCTAGAAACTATGCATTTTATAGATCAATTTTAACTAATAAAAATACTTACAGCTTGTGGCTCACAATCCACCGCTTCGTCTATTATGGTTGGAGCTGCTCCTTCTTTAAGGAGTTTTTAGCCGAATCCAGCACTGAACTGGGAGAGACTCTGGAAGCTGTCCTTTCTCTAATGCTAGCTATATATTTTTTTTTCTATGGTTCTCTGGAACATAATTAAAACTAAACTGTAAGTACTTCTCTCTTTAAGTCATGCGCTTTGGAATCCCAAAAACAGAAACAGAAAGAGCTCTGTGGAAATAGCAGCGTTTGGATGGCATTTAAGCTTTCTCTGCTACATTACAGCATTACAACGCCTCTGGCCACGCTCTTCCCTGTGCAGGGTGTGTGCACGAGGTGAATGCATGTAACCTGAAGCGTTTGTAATCTCACTAGCTAGGGTGTATTTTTTGTTGTCCCCGAATTCGTTCGCTGAAGGCTTTGCTAAGCTAACTCTGTAAAAGCCAATGTCTCCCTTTGCATTGAACGTTGAGCATATTATATTCAGAGATGTTATGTTCACACAGCTACATTACACATCAACTAATGTTTAAAATATGATATCATAGAAGACCACCCCTTTAAAATCAGTAATTTTGGTTCAAACAAGCTCAAAAACTAAGCAGTTTAGTTTATTTTTGGCAGAGAAGTCAACTATGGTCATATTTCTGCAGAAACATTTGTAGCTGGATTGTACATTAGAAAACCAACAATACAGAGTACTGTAACTTTTACTAAGGGTTATTTAGTTTTAATAATTGTAGTTGGGATACTGAATTAATTTAGTTTGTATTCCTATTTTTATATTTACGTATACTTTAAAATGTTCTTTCAATGTATAATCTCTACTGTAACGTAATTTTTGAAATGCATCGGTTCATGCAGCAGTACAATTTTAAAAGTATATTGTTTAGACGTCTGAATACTAATATCCCACACTGGCGCATACAGTACAGTATGTAGCATTGCCTGTACAGTAGTTAACGTTTATGAAGACAGACATCTCTTACCAATGTAGTCAAAGCGTCCGGGTGCCAGTCTCTCAGGTAAGTGGGTTGCAAATAAGAAGCTGGTGAGGAATGCAAGCAGTGTATGTTGAACATGAACAGAGTTTGCTTCGTTATCCGTACAACCTTCGCCCACACACACAAACAACTAGAAAAGAAGCAACAGAAAAATAATGCCAGGTCACACCACCAATTAATTCATACACTCATAAGTATCATGCATAAATATTTCAAGAAACATTTCTAGCTAAAGACAGTATTTAAAGCCAAATAAAATGCCCTCCCCTCGATGTTAAACTAATATAGTAAAAAGATGTCAACAAATGTCAATTCCAGTTGAATCACAAGGACAGTAGTACATTATACCCTGACTGCTCTTTGTCTAAAACCCCTGTGCATTTGCATTGATGCAGTGCAGTGTGTTGAAACTCACCCTGTAGAAGAGGGGAATGTTGTCAAACAGGTACGGGTAGGCAAAGGCAAGAATTCGCAACACCTTACTCATCCTCGGGCACTGTCTCTCAGAGAATCTGACAAAGAGACACATTTTTATGTTCGCAGGAATGATAACATCAGTGCCAGTGAGTTATGTAATTGTAAGAAGCAGGGAGGAGAGGATGATCACAATCAGAAAAACTCATAAGCATCATATTAACACAAATGCATGGTAGTGGTAGCATTAATGTTAGCATAGAATGTGTTTATAGTGTTAGAAGGCATTTAAAGACAGAGTCAGGTTTAATAAGCGTATTAGTGAGCGTCAGAGGATTCTGATATATTCTGTGTTTAAATATTTACCTTTCAACGATGTCATGACTATAGTGAAGGAATGGTAAGCCAAGCCTTAGTTAAAAAAAGTGGAAAATAAAAATAATATTGAGCTGTAAAGCTGCCATGCAGTGTCATGCATGTATAAAAACAATGTATTTCACACAATTACTATTTTTATCTCATCATTATGTGGTACAGAACATGTTATTTCATTGTAATATATTTGGTTCATTTTGGGAGTTTGTCTTCTTGCTACAACTCAGGCTATGTATATATATATATATATATATATATATATATATATATATATATATATTTATGGTTCTGTACACAAACACAATGGATTTGAGGTGAAACAAACAAGATATGCTTTAACTGCAGACTGTCAGCTTTAATTTGAGCATCCAAATCAGGTGAACGCTGTAGGACTTACAACAGTTTGCGTATGTGCCTCCCACTTGTTAAGGGTCCAATAATAATTGAACAATGGCTTCTAAGCCATTCTAAGTTCATTTCAAGTGTGCTATTTGTATTTGGAATCTGTTACTGTCAACTCTCAACATGAGATCCAAAAAGCTGTCAAGCAAGCCATTATTAGGCTGAAGAAACAAAACAAACCCATCAAAGAGATACCAAAAACATTAGGTGTGGCCAAAACAACTGTTTGGAGCATTCTTAAAAAGAAAGAACGCACCAGTGAGCTCAGCAATACTGGAAGACCACAGAAACAACTGTGGTGGATGACTGAAGATTTCTTTCCCTGGTGAAGAAAACACCCTTCACAACAGTTGGTCAGATCAAGAACACTCTTCAGGAGGTAGGTGTATGTGTGTCAATCAACAATCAAGTGAATACTACACCAGAGTGAATACAGAGAGTTCACCACAAGAAAAAACCATTGGTGAGATTCAAAAACAGGAAGGCCAGATTTAAAAAAAGCCTTCACAGTGCTGGAACAACATCCTATGGACAGATGAGATCAAGATCAACTTGTACAAGAATGATGAGAAGAGAAGAGTTTGGAGAAGGAAAGGGACTGCTCATGATCCTAAGCAGTGAAGCATGGTGGTAGTAGTGTCATGACGCGGGTATGTATGGGTGCCAATGAAACTGGTTTCTTGTATTTATTGATCATGTGACTGCTGACAAAAGCAGCAGGGTGAATTCTGAAGTGTTTCAGGCAATATTTTTTGCTCAAATTAAGCCAAATACATCAGAACTCATTGGACAGTGCTTCACAATGCAGATGGAGAATGACCCAAAGCATACTGCAAAAGAAACCAAAGAGTTTTTGAAGGGAATGAAGTGGAATGTTATGCAATGGCCAAGTCAATCACCTGATTTGAATCCAATTGAGCATGCATTTCACTTGCTGAAGACAAAACAGAAGGAAAAATGCCCCAAGAACAAGCAGGAACTGAAGACAGTTGCTGTAGAGACCTGGCAGAGCACCACCAGGTATGAAACCCAGTGTCTGGTGAGGTCTATGCGTTCCTGATTTCAGGCTGTAATTGACTGCAAAGGATTTATTAAAAAGTGAAAGTTTGATTTATGATGATTATTCTGTCCAATTACTTTTGGACCCTTAACAAGTGGGAGGCACATATGCAAACTGTTGTAATTCCTACAGTGTTCACCTGATTTAGATGTAAATAGCTTCAAACTAAAGCTGACAGTCTGCAGTTAAAGCACATCTTGTTTGCTTCATTTCAAATCTATTGTGTTGGTGTACAGAGCCATATATATATATATATATATATATATACAGTTGAAGTCAGAATTATTAGCCCCCTGTTTATTTTTTTCCCCAATTTCTGTTTAACAGAGAGAAGATTTTTTTTCAACACATTTCTTATCACAATAGTTTTATTAACTCATTTCTAATAACTGATTTAT
The DNA here is from genome assembly GCF_903798145.1 of Danio aesculapii. Lineage (NCBI taxonomy): Eukaryota > Metazoa > Chordata > Actinopteri > Cypriniformes > Danionidae > Danio > Danio aesculapii. The sequence goes on along the minus strand of NC_079441.1, from coordinate 32,080,705 downwards.
TTTATTTTTGCTTAAAATGGTTTTAAAAAAATTCAATCAGCTTTTAATCTAGCCAAAATAAAATAAATAAGACTTTCTCCAGAAGAAAAAATATTATCAGACATAGTGTGAAAATTTCCTTGCTCTGTTCAACATCATTTGGGAAATATTTGAATAGGAATAAAAAATTCAAAGGGGGGGCTAATAATTCTCACTTCAACTGTGTGTGTGTGTGTGTGTGTGTGTGTGTGTGTGTGTGTGTGTGCGTGTGCGTGTGCGTGTGCGTGTGTGTGTGTGTGTTATTGAACACTTTGTTATTGCACAAATATTGAAATAAGCACAAAATAATTAACATGATTCACATAAGCTGCAAAACTCTATTTTGTATTTAAAAAAATAATCTAAACAATTTGGTAAATTGCCATAACAATTTTGGGTAATAAAATAAAACAAATCAGTTAATAAACTTTAAAAAAATATATGTATAAGTTTAAATTAAGTTCAGTTCTTTTTAATAAACTTTAAACATTACAGTGGGATAACATTTCTTTAAGTTTGGAGTAATACAATAAAAAATAAGTTTATTTAAAAATATTTGGGATAACTTGATTTTTTTTTAAGTTGAGGCAATAAAAAATTAATAATTAAAAAAATGTATTTTGGACAATTAAAAAAGTTAAGTTAATTTTATGTAAATCTAATATGTTACATAAAATAACAGAGTAGATCATAGTAACGTTTTTACAGCATAGGTTTCACTGTGAATTTATGAGCTGAATATGAAACTCTAAAAGCTTATAATATATAAAATATTCCAAGGTAGGAAGACACCAAAGCACATCTGAAGCACTTTCTGTATCGGGAGGTGTGCTCTTGATCAAATTTATATATCCCCTTAGAAAATATGGCATATATGGTGTGTAAAAAACAGAGCTCATAGTATTTTTGATAGGTGCTCCTTCATGGAATAAAACGTCTTCAAGCATTTGGTGCTATGTTGAACAATCACAATCACAATACGCACAACGTGCACAAGCTTAAGTGAATAATTATTCACTTTATTTTTAAATACCTATGCCCATGACAACAATATCATGCATGATAATTATCACGCTATGTTGGATTAATGAATATTGGAAAGTCTGTCTGGCATATTTGGAGAACGAATCATTCTAACAGATTAATTGATTCAGACAGATAATTCACAAATAATTCACCAATTTGATTTCCGATTTCCTGTACTGTTCCACTTACAAATGTAAATTTAGTTATTTAAATTAGGTTATGTTAGGAGCATTTAGATTAAATTTACCTGTTAAGATTTTATATTGTTAACTGAATAAATGATTAGCAGAAAGGAGACACAGAATGAATTGGAGCCTCACCTGGAGTAGCATGCCAGGCTAGTGGACAGGATAGTGTTGAATACAGCCACAGGAATGTAATATGCATGAAAGCTGCTGCTCAGCCATGCATCAGGAAAAACATATGCAGAGTAGCTGATGGCTGAACCTGCATCAACATCCAAACAGATACATCAATACAATTACACCTGCTGTGAATGACTGCAAGAGTTATCATGCGCAAAATATACACTTATTAAATGCAGGTTAGTTCTGTACAAAAACATGCTGCAAAACATACTGAATATTTACATAGTGCAGGTACAGCTGCTCAAACTCCTCAAAGCTAAATTTTGATTGGCTGTCAGTGATTTTTTTTATCAGCTGGAAAAGAAAACATTCTGAAAGTGGTTTTAACAATACTCAGTTCATCAGTATCGATGTGTGTTCACACACAAATACAATCGCACCTATGTTTTATTCAGATGTGCTCCACCCTGTTCTTGGAGATCTACCTTCCTGCAGAGTTCAGCTCCAACCCCGATTAAACACACCTGAACTAATTAATTAGGGCCTGAACAGCACTTGATAATTACAGGCAGGTGTGTTTGACATGGGTTGCAGCTGAAACCTGCAGGAAGGTACATCTCCAGGAAAAGGGTTGGTGACCCATGGTCTAATTAAACCTGAAAATGACCAAACCTTTACTGAGTTATTAAATATTTAATGAAACATTTGCTTTAGAATTTTTTTTTTATTTACAATTCTTTGTATGGTTGTTGTATAATCATTATGTAAGTTTCAACTGTATCATTTTTCATGAATTTGGAGATATAAGACAAAATTCACTGAAAAACATGCACAAAACATGAAGATAGAAATGTCAAGATTTGCATACATCTTAAAATCTCCAAATGTGACTTTTTGTTTTCTTTAAAAATAATGACTTTACTCATGAAATGTAACAGTTATTTCTCAAAACACAAGTACTTGAGTTTCTTACAAGTTTTTTTATTCTAACAAGTTTTTTTTGTCACGAAACATTATGTACTTCTCAGAATTTAATACGTTCATTCTAAATAAATAATTTGGACTAGGTTTAATCTCACATGAAATGACTTTAATCTCCAGTTGTTTTTGTTTTAATATCATTATTATTATGCTTAGCCTATATCTTGAGATGGTTTTATATTTTATTAATTTATTGTATTTCTTGGCTCTAATCCTCTTCAATAAAATTAAGCTGGCAATGGGATAACTTAAAAATTTTAGGTTTAGCTAATACATTTTAAATATTATACTGGAATACCTTAACAATAATTTCAGCCAATAAACTTTAAAATTAAGTTGGAATAACTTAAACATTTAAGTTTAGATAATAAATGTAAAATATTAAGTTCACTCAATAAACTTAAAAAATTTAATTGGGCAAATAATGGCAAGTTGAAAAAAAGTTAAACTTAAGGCGCAGTGGGTAGCACGAGAGGTCGCTGGTTTGAGCCTTGGCTGGGTCAGTTGGCATTTCTGTGTGGAGTTCGTGAAGTGCGGGAAGTTTTCCCCACAACTCCATTGACACGTGGTATAGGTGAATTGGGTAAGCTAAAATTGTCTGTAGTGTGTGTGTGTGAATGGGAGTTTGTGGATGTTTCCCAGTGACGGGTTGCAGCTGGAAGGGCTACTGGATTAAACCTGAAGGTGACCAAACTTTTATTGAATTAAAAAAATAATAATAATCAGAAAAATGTATAATTCTGTATTTGTATGATCATTGTTTGATCATGTTGTGGAAAAGTATGTGGGTTTCAGCTATGAAATAAAAGGTTTATAAAAGGTTGTGTGTACATACAGTATTTATACCCAATGATAACCTAACCCACAAAAAATACCCACATGAAAAAAAGACACTTCATGCCCAAAGCGGTTCCTGACCATAATCGAAATTTAACTTAAAATAAAACTTTATGAACTATAATTTTATAACACTGTTAACTCTTTAACAAAAAATCTTTAACAAATCCCCCTCAAACCTGTAATACCATAATCTAATTACAGGTACATCATTTTTTGAATCTGGTTACATAATCCAGATGATCAGTTATTACCTCACAAGAGACAATATACAGCATTGAGATGTACTGCATACAATTTATGATGGTGCAATTTAACCACTATTTGCATTAATTGTGAAAGAATTCCATTGTGTTTGTTAGATATTGCAGAACTTTAAACCTTGAACTCTGTCTTCACGGCAACTTTTCTATAACTGATAGCATGAAAGAGAATGTGTCTCACCAAGGCTGTAAAAGCTGAGCGCTCCATAATCAAAGAAGTAGCAGATATGCCGAGCACTAGTGGACATGCTGCTGAAAGTGTGAGCACAGCTGGAGGCCAGTGGATAAACACAACACGAAAACAAGAAGACCAGCAAGGGCCATGTGTACGCTTCATACCACACATCCTCCATCAACAACACTGTCATCAACTTCCAGAGAAAATACCTGACACAGAAACACAGAGAGATGATAATGTTGACACAGCACCACAATGCTGCAATTCACAACAAACTATTTATCCAGCGAAACAATAATCACATCAATCTTTCTGTTATTGGAAACAACTTTACACACATAAGATTTTAATGTTTTCTTCACTTTTCCAGAGATGGTGTGGAAGGACATTTTCTTTATTGGTTTTCAGACGACACTGACACTTTAGAATCTATATTTAACACTTGTGTTGTGTTTATATTGCCTTTATTGTTCCCAATCAAAAATGACCTACAACACTAATCATAGTAATGTGATTTAATGTTTAACCTGGAAGAATATATAACCCCCCTTTGAATTTTTTTTCTTTTTTAAATATTTCCTAAATGAGGTTTAACAGAGCAAGGAAATTTTCACAGTATGTCTGATAATATTTTTTCTTCTGGAGAAAATCTTAAAGTCTTTTATTTCGGCTAGAATAAAAGCAGTTTTTAATTTTTTTTTATTATTATTTTTAAATTATTATTTTTTTAAAGCTCAAAATTATTTGCCCCTTTAAGCTGTATTTATTTTTCAATCATCTACAGAACAAACCAACATTATACAATAACTTATTATCCTAACCTGCCTGGTTAACCTAATTAACCTAGTTAATCCTTTAAATGTCACTTTAAGCTGTACACTGAAAAAATAATTCAAAGATGATTCCTTGTATTTACTCAATTTTTTATATAAGTGGTTATAAACAATTTATTTGGGCTGAATTTTAACAAACAAATTAAGTTAAACATTGCTCAATTTAATTTGTTTGTTTAAATTCAACACAAATAAATTGTTTGCAACAGTTTTGCATGCAACACATTTTTCAGTGTAGAGAAGTGTCTTGAAAAATATCTAGTCAAATATTATTTACTGTCATCAAAGCAAAGATAAAATTGATCAGTTATTAAAGATGAGTTATTAAAACTATTATGTTTAGAGATGTGCTGAAAAAAATGTTCTCTCTGTTAAGCAGAAATTGGGGAAAAAATAAACAGGGGGCTAATAATTCAGAGGGGCTAATAATTTCTTCAACTGTAACACACACACACACACACACACACACACACACACACACACACACACACACACACACACACACATCAGTTCTTTCTGGTTTTAGATTCTTATTGGCTGAGAGCCAAGCAATATTCTGCTGGTATCAGCACTGGTCCAGCCTCTTTACATATGTGTATCACTCCACCTGCATCGAGTGCCAAGCAGAGGACTAAAATCTTTGGCAAATACTGCCGCTGTTGGACCACATTATGTAGACTTGTTTTTAGGCTATAGTGTAGGGGTTTAGATTGCAAATTTGCAGTGTATTATAAGGATAGTGCCTATTTGAAAATGTATTCTGATGATTTTGGAGATGGGATATCCAGTGCATCAGTGGACTCTCTCATTCCACACTAAAAGCCCCCTTTTGATGGACACTTATTTTGGAATTTGATGCATGTCTTTATAGTGTTTAAATTCATTCATTTATTCATTTTTTTTCAGCTTAGTCCCTTTGTTAATCAGGGGTCACCACAGAGGAATAAACCGCCAAATTATCCAGCATATGTTTAACTCAGCGGATGCCCTTCCAGCCGCAACCCAACACTGAGAAACACCCACACACTCTCATTAACACATACACTGCAGCCAATTTAGCTTACTCAATTTACCTATAATGCATGTCTTTGGACTGTGGGGGAAACGAAGCACCTGGAGGAAAGGACAGAACATGCAAACTCCACACAAAAATGCCAACTAAACTAGCCTGGACTTGAACCAGCGACCTTCTTGCTGTGAGGCGATTGTGCTTCCCACTGTGCCACCGTGATGCATAGTGGTTAAATGTGAAATAAAATTAGTTTGAGTATGTTTAACAACTGCAGTATAAAGTTCTATGGCTTTGCTATATGAAAACATGGTCATTCTTATTTGAACTGATTTACTTAGCATGTTTATGTTGTTTGTTAAATGTTATTGTTCAATAAATGGCAAGTAAATGCAGTAATATTTAATTAAATAACATATTTTGTATTCCAAAATGGGGTGGCACAGTGGCTGGTTAGCACTGTTGCTTTACAGCAAGAAGGTTGCTGGTTCGGGTGCTAAAGTTTCCCCAGCAGTCCAAATACATGCTCTATAGTTGAATTGAATAAACTAAATTGGTCGTAGTGTATGAGTGTGTGTGTAAATGCAAATGTGCATGGGTGTTTCCCAGTACTGGGTTGTGGCTGGAAGAGCATCTTCTGCATAAAACATATGGTGAAATAGGTGGAATTTATTTTTGCTGTGACGAACACTGAAATAGACACTAAAAACCTCAAAGGAAAAATGAATGAATGAATTAATTAATTAATTAATTAATGTATTCCAAAATGCTGTATGTTTGGCAGTTCAAGTTCTTGATTCATTTTATAAATCGTTCGTGCTATTATATTGTCGCTTAATATTGGATTTAATCTTTTTGTGCTAATGTTCTGGGTAAATATTAAATAACACACATCATAAACCATTCATTTCTATATATATATATATACATATATTATGTACAACTGAATAGTTCAAACCAGAGATCTGTATTTACTTAATGCACAAAATTAAACATTGCTCAAATCATTTACAAATAAAGAACTATTTCCTTCCCATATGTTCAACAGAATGAAATTGCCACTTCCAGTGAAACTATCGGTAGCATGATATTCTTTCATTCATTCATTCATTCATTCATTCATTCATTCATTCATTCATTCGTTCATTCGTTCATTCATTCATTCATTCATTCGTTCGTTCATTCATTCATTTTTTTTTTGGCTAAGTCCCTTTATCAATCAGGGGTTGCCACAGCAGAATGAACCACCAACTTATCCAGCATATGTTTTACGCAGTGGATGCCCTTCCAGCCGCAACCCACAACTGGGAAAATAGCATGATATATGAATAACAAATATTTTTGTTTATGCAAGCAGTTTGTGCCTTTTTTCTTCCATAGTAAAGCTGCGCCTCATAGCAGCAGACGACACATGCAATAATTAATGTTACTTTGCGTTTGGGGGTGGGTAACTGATGTTTGGGAAAACTATGATTATAGGACAGGTCTTTGAGGAAGGTAACTATATAAATCATTTTGAGAATGGACTTTCACTCAAGTCCATAGATAATACAGCAACATTTGAGATGGTGTCAGATGAGATCAGTGCACCAGTTATTCTAGTTATACAATCACGTTATCTTTTGATGCAAAATTGCATGATGTTTCTGATGCACATGAAGGAATTCATCCTGCAAATGTGTTTCCATCATAGCTTATGCTAATTTTTATAGGATATTATTCTACTTAATTACATTTTTATGCACATGGTCATTTTTAAAAGATACTCCTCAAGAGTAACAGCCCAGTGCAAAAACATTCATGGAAAAGAAAATCCTCTCCAGGTCAAAAAGACCCAAACACAACATCAGGTGATTTTGTGTCACTGTGGAAATGAGAAACAGAACAAAAGGTTAGAATGACAAAGCACATTAAGAAGATTAGATTGTATTGAAATGCCTAACCTGTCCTGACTTGTTTGTTTCTATGGCTGTGTCTGACAAGCGGATGCAGAAACAACCACAGGTTGCACAGATCAGTCTTATCAGTCTCGGTTTCTATAAGTCTGTGTTTAATCTTTAAGGAGGGCTGGTAAAGCTTGTTTCTTTGCTGTACAGTATGTACAGTAAAGATAAGAAGTGATATAGGTGGTCTAAGAGATTTGTGAACTTCTGTCCACCAGGCTTCATGTGTCAACTTTTAGAACTTGAGATATTTTTTGAACCTATATTTCTGAGAGTCTATACAAATCAAAATTCCCTGGCTTTGCTATATAGCCTGTAAAGGAGCATAGCATTTCTCGCTATTTACAAAGAGCACCAGAGATTTAGCCCTGCCCTACAGTATGACATTTAGTGATGAATCACTTACAGCTCTGATTTACTCTTGCTTGCTTTAGAGGGATCAGTGAGTTTAATATAACCAAACATTAACACAGAGTCAGGTTACAGATTCCACGTTTCGTCCTATTGATTTACTGTCAGTTGACTGTGTGTTTAACCATTGTGTGGGATCAGAGGATGTGTTAGCTTTGAGATACGGCATTCTTTAAATAGACAAGTGATGGAAAAGTGTTTTTGCAATGAACTGTAAATGTACATTTACATGTATTAATTAAGCAGCCTTTATTCGTAGTGATTCAAACTGGAAGTGGCTTAACATAAAGGAGTTAATACAGCAATACGAAATTAGCATTTCAGAGATTTGTTCCCAGACTTCAAGTCTGAAAATCTTGATAGTTCTGTTGGTCTCATTTATGAACTCTGATCTTTAGTCCTTATTTTCTATTGGATTCAGCTCATGTGATTTGCTGGGCAATTCTAGCAGCTTTATTTTCTTTTCAGAAACCAGTTGAGGGTTTGCTTGGCTGTGATTGGGATCATTTTTTTTTTTTTTTTTTGCTGAAATGTCCACTCTGGTTTCATGATGTAGACGTCATCATAATGTAGATGTTGGACTGAAGCTGCTAATATTCATTTACACTGATGAGAGGCAGTGCTGCTAAATAACTACTGAGAGATATCAGCTGCTGTCTGCTGTTCATGTGTTCATGATTTTATTACACATAACTTAATTTTTAACTAATACGTTTTGTTTTCTTTTTATCTATGTATTGCTTTGGTTGTTATTGACATATGGTAACAATTTCAAGTCAACAGCATCTTTAGAAATATGTTTTCTGGGACAAACAATTGGTGATGAGTTCAGAACAATTTTTACCCATTCTATATGATTAGTATAATTGCTTGAACAGTATTTAGCTTCAATGTTTTGAAAATGTGAATAAAAATGTCCATAAACCCCAATGCAATAACAATGAAGTCACACAGACTGACAAAGGTTAAAGGTGGTGTCATATGCCAGCATGTTTACATATGGAGAACGTTTTAGAGAGACTGACACTGGAGCTCATTAACTGTGATGGCAGATCTGCTCTGATCATCAGTCTCTCAGGAGCGGCTCAGCTGGTTAAACCACACCGAGGATAGCACTGTGGAGACACTCTATCCAAACTGTAAACCCATTGTAAATCATCCAAATACTGTTAACATGGTTGCACCATTAACTTTATTAGTGCAGGTCAAACTGACCCACACTGGATTCGGCAAACTTAAGCAACAGTCACAAATTTGATCTAAAATCACGCTATAAAAATAAGGTTAAAAACAAAATATATAAAGTTTAAAGAATAAAGTTCTCACAATTTTTTTTCACTAAGTTAGTTAGTTAGTTGGTTAGTTAGTTAGTTAGTTGGTTAGTTAGTTAGTTAGTTAGTTAGTTAGTTAGTTAGTTAGTTAGTTAGTTAGTTAGTTAGTTAGTTAGTTAGTTTTTATTTAGTGTGTTGCTCAAGCAGACGAGTGTGGCATTATACCAATACCAAGATCACAGGTTTGATTCCCAGGAAAATCATTTCTTGGACAAAAAGTAAATAAAATAACATTGTTTTAAAATGAGCATTTTCTAAGCCTCCTTTACGTTCCTTAATTTCATTTGAAAGAGGCAATGAATAGAAACAATCAATTGCCATAAAAGTGACATTTCTAAACCTGAGGAAAAAAATACAAATCTTAGAATCAAATTTAGATGGCACTTAGATGGTTTTGCATCTGAACTCTTCAACTGTACATCATGAATAAAAAACGTATTTCACTACATCTTAGAGTGTAAAATATTGGGCTGTAGACTGGCGAAGCTGCACTTCAAATTGAACTGTATCAGTATTAATTTAACTACAACTACTCCAGCATTCTACCACTCTTATCCACCTTGCCTGTTAAGCCTAATGGTTTACACAATCTGAAATATTTCTATAGCATTTAATTCTCTTTTCTTCATATATATTAAGTTGTTTTGACACATTCTACCTATACTTGTAAAAAAGTCCAACAGAAATAAAGAAGACTAGACTTTCTTTCACAGATTTTGACTGAAAAGATTTACACTTGCACAACTTTATTTTCAGTCAAATTCATACTTAATATAAAAGAATAGTTAAATTTCTGCGAGTTCATATCTGATATATGTGAGTTAAGCAATAACAAGCTTTATTGTAAAAGCCATACTGAGAAAGTGGCAAATAGATGGTGAAATGCAGAAATACAGTTGAAATCAGAATTTTTAGCCCTCCTTTGAATTTTTTTTCTCTTTTAAAAATTATGTTTAAGGGAGCAAATAAATTTTCACAGTATGTCTGATAATATTTTGTCTTCTGGAGAAAGTCTTATTTGTTTTATTTCGGCTAGAATAAAAGCAGTTTTTCATTTTTTATGAATCATTTTAGGGTCAAAATGATTAGCCCCTTTAAGCTATATATTTTGTTTCGATAGTCTACAGAACAAACCAACATTATACAATAACTTGCCTAATTACCATAACCTGCCTAGTTAACCTAATTAACCTAGTTAAGCCTTTAAATGTCACTTTAAGCTGTATAGAAGTGTCTTGAAAAATATCTAGTCAAATATTATTTACTGTCATCATGGCAAAGATAAAATAAATCAGCTATTAGAAATGAGTTATTAAAACTATCATGTTTAGAAATGTGCTGAAAAAAACAGAAATTGGGGGAAAAATAGGCAGAGGGGCTTATAATTCAGAGGGGCTAATAATTCCGACTTCACTGTACATAGAGAAAGCAAGCACACGAGATAAAAAAGTGACAAGGATTGCGTAAAGTGAGCATGTGTTTCACTGTACCAGGTTGGTAGAAAGTGCGTCCAAACGTTGAGGGTTTCATTGGTGAGTTGAAAGAGACTCCACACACACTCTGTGGCTGAACTGCGAGGGTGTCGATACCCAGAGATGATCCCGTCCTCATGAAACGCCTACCATACCAAAAAATCAGACAAATCTCTCATTTAGCAACATCATAACCAGCTCTATCTAAAGGTAAGAAGACAAGCCTACAAATAATGCAATGAATATGAAAATGTCTATATATATACACACACACACCTTCAAACTGCTGCACATCAGAAAGCACAGTGATAAGAGAGTAAAGAAAAGAAGTCAAGTGGTTCTTTGCTTGCTGTATCTTCTGTTTATGTAAACTGCTGTAGTCTGTCTACATCACACCATATCTGTTTGTTGTGGTAGTGTGTGTGTGTGTGTGTGTGTGGTGAATGAATGGACTTACTTTGGGAACCTGGTGGACATTGAAGACTCGCTGTAGTTTGATCAGACTCAGCATGTTTCTCCAATTCTCCAAAGCGCGACTGATATATCAACACACACAGAGACAAATAAACATACACACACTTTGACATTCCACCTGAGCACAGACCGGCTCTGCAGTCCAGCCCTCTTACACCTACACAGACACAAACACACACACCTTATACACACACACCTGACACACCGGCTGGGTGAGAACACACACCGGAGCTCTATTGTTTCTGATGCCAGTTTCAGTCAAAATATAATGGGTCGGAATGTTTTCATGATGTGAAATATTTATTTATTTTTGAGTTGAACCATTGGTTTTGTGCTAAACTAGTAGTAAATTTATGATCTACATGACAACGTTCTTTTATGATCTAAATGACAAACTCGACAGATTTATCTGTGACTGTAACTCAACACGTAGCCTATTTTTAGCTTTTTATGGTTTTGTAAATACAATGGTCTGTATGGTCACATTTGACTTTATTTTTATTATACATGAATACCCTGAATACCCATAACAGACTTGCATGGAAGTTTATAGTCAAAAAAAAGTATAGTATAAAAATTCTTCTATTATTAATTCTATTATGAAACAGATAGTTGTTGTCCTTGATTCTGATTGGTTGAGCTGCGATCTACACTGTTGTAAAATACTCTACAAACATACATCTGTGACTGCTGCTTGGCAACCATTCTGATATCAGTACGAAGAGTCGAAGAAATCTTATCTTCTGTTGTATCTTGCTACATATACAGGAAGAAAGGTGATTTAAGTGACTTTGAACAAGGCATGGTTGTTGGTGCCAGACGAGCTGGTCTGAGTATTTCAGAAACTGCTGATATACTGGGATTTTCACGCACAACCAATCTCTAGAGTTTACAGAGAATGGTCCGAAAGATAGAACATATCCAGAGAGCGGCAGTTCTGTGGACACAATTGATTGTTGATGCCAGAGGTCAGAGGAGAATGGTCAGACTGGTTCGAACTGATAGGAAGGCGACAGCAACTCAAATAACCACTCGTTACAACCGAGGTATGCAGAAGAGCATCTCTGAACACACAACATGTCCAACCTTGAGGCGGATGGGCTACAGCAGCAGAAGACCCAGTGTGCCACTCCTGTCAGCTAAGTGAAGTTTATTTATAAACTAATTTCGAGAGGATCACATGCTTATGATTGCTAGCAGCTGGATCCGCATTATCCAATTCTCAATGCACCAATCAGACGACTCCTAAGTTACTGCAAATACCTTGGGTTACATACCACCACTATCTTCGTTTTGAAGAATCCCCCCATCCACCCCTACTCCTCCTTCCTAGATGGGTGACACGGTGGCCAAGTGCTTAGCGCTGTTGCCTCACAGCAAGAACGTCTCTGGTTCCAGGCTTTACCAAACCAGCAGACGTTTCTGTGCGGAGTTTGCACTTTCTTCCCGTGCTCACGTGGGTTTCCTCCGGGTTCTCTGGTTTCCTCCCACCATCTAAAAACACGCAACTTAAGTTAATTGACTAATCCAAATCAGCACCATAGACATGCTCCTAGTAAATAGTTAATAATCTCTTAAGAGCAATCACTATCTGTTCATTAGCTACTACAGCAGGGGAGTTCTCGAGATCTACCTGAGCTCAAACTCCCCTCTCACCTTGCAACAGGAGGGAGCCCCGGGCTCGAGGATCTTATGAGCCCTGGCTCATAAGATCCCGGGACAGCATGCCAAAATACCTTATAATTAATCATCAGCTAAGTGTGAACTCTTGTAAAACAGGAAACTGAGGCTACAATTCGCACAGGCTCTCCAAAACTGGACAATAGAAGATTCGTAAAATGTTGCCTGGTCTGATGAGTCTCGATTTCTGCTGTGACAATCGAATGGTAGGGTCAGAATTTGGCTTCAACAACATGAAAGCATGGATCTATTTCGTCTTGTATTAACAGTTCAGGCTGGTGGTGGTGGTGGTGGTGTATTGGTCATTGGTATTGGTGTCAATATGGACCAAAATCTCTGAGGAATATTTCCAGTACCTTATTAAATCTATGCCACGAAGGATTAAGGCAGTTCTGAAGGAAAAGAAAGTCCAAGCTAGTAATAGTAAGGTGTACCTAATAAAGTGGCCAGTGAGTGTATTATAACTAACATACTATATAAGCAATAAACCTCACTTGCCTAATAACGCCGCTTAGCTGTTATCAATTCACTGTAAATCATAGCTTCTTTGGGATTATTGCTTTAATTTAAATCAACACCATATTTGCTTATTAGAATCAATGAAAATATAATTTTAGACTGATTTCTGAAGGATCGTGTTAATCTGACTACCAATAGTTGTATATTAAAATAATAAATATATTTATTATTATTAATAATAACATTATTAAAATATTACAGTTAATATTACAGAAAATATTACAGAACTGCCAACTGATCAAACCAGCAACCTGCTGTGAGGCAACAGCACAACCCACTGTGATGCCCTAAAAATACACACATATATATATATATATATATATATATATATATATATATATATATATATATATATATATATATATATATATATATATATATATATATATATAACAAACAAATACAATTACTTATATATTAAACACATTAATTTTGTACAGAGAAGTTTAAGTGTAACACTGGCTGATATTTATCTCACACAAGTGTAAAGGATTGTCCACCTAGAGACTCTTTTTTTTTTTTTTGGAACGAAGCCCATTGCTCATTCAGGGTGGGGTGTTTAAGGCAGTTTCAGTACGTGATGGTGAAGTTGGGTAATGAATGGAAGGTGTGAACGAGTTTATATTAACAATCAAAATCCATAACACGCTTTAACAGAGCCGATGCAAGAACGTTATTTCTATTCACGAACACATATCTGAAGCAATCTGTAAAAAAAGAAAGTAAATTTATCACATCCTGGGGATAAGAAGGGCAATGTGACTTAGCAAAGGTGGATCTTTATTTTCTTACGTTAATCGTTACATATAGCAAGAGAAAATAAAAATGACACCATTAATATTATCATTATTGTATCACTGTCTACAGCCTGAGACCGCTTACTCACTGAAGCTAAGCATGGCTGAGCCTGATCAGTACCTGAATGGGAGACCACATGGGAAAACTCGGTTGCTGTTGGAACTGATTTTACAGAGGGCAGCAGGGGGTGCTCAACCTGCAGTCTGTGTGAGTCCTAATGCCCCAGTGCAGTGAAGGAGACATATACTCTCAGTGAGCACCGTCTTTCGGGTGAGACATTAAAATCAGGACTCTGTCGTCATTAAAAAAATCCCATGGCATTTCTCGTAAAGAGCAGCGGTGTAACCTCGCTGTCCTGGCCAAATTCTCTTCATTGGCCCTTACCCATCATGACCTCCCAATCATCCCCATCCACTGAATTGGTTCAATCACTGTCTCTCCACTCCCCTTACAGCTGGTATCTGCCATTGTCCTGAAGCTGCCATCGCATCTTCCAAGTGGATACTGCACACTTGTGGTGGTGAGGAGAGCACTTTGGGTGTATGGCCATACACAACAAATGTACCTTATTTATTTAAATGTATTCGTGTATTTTGTTGCATGTGCCATAAATGTTACACAATATAATAATTACACTTATTATCATGTACTTACAATAAAAGGGTTATTGTAAAATAAACTTAACATGGGGTCTTGATAAAAGAAAATGTTTTAGCATTATTTTTTAACAAATAGAAAGATTTTAGATTTATTCTATATACAATAATTTCCTCAGTCAAATATGTTATCCATAGGCTTAAAAATCATGCAATGATATCAAAAAGAAGGTCTTTTAAATCATCGGTCCATCAAATGTGTGAGGGGATGTTTTTTTCCCATTTGAAAAGCATCAGCATGGGCATATTGTGATATTTGGTGGGCAGATGTTGAGATGAAATGATGAAAATCTGCAAAGTATGCATTACACAATATGCTTAAATATTACAGCAGAATGGCCAGTTGGTGGAGGTGTGGGTGAAGCAGATTTGACCGGTTATGTAACGGTTAAACCGTAATGCCCAAACATCACCACACGGTGGCAGCATTTTATAATCTAAACCTAAATGACCCATCACTTCTCCCTCTAGTGGGGTTCTTTTGGTTGTTGATTTAAATGTTTTGTTTATTATTATTTATTTAAACGTATCTTATTGACTACCCCAACCTTGATCTGCATAAAATAAATACAACACACCAAAACTAAAAGTGAGAATTATAAATGAATCTAAATGAGCAGCTGAACACACATTTCTACACATTCAGTTGAAGTCAGAATTATTAGCCCCCCTAAATTATTAGCCCCCTGTTTATTTTGTCCTTATTTCTGTTTAACAGAGAGAAGATTTTTTTCAGCACATTTCTAAACATAATAGTTTTAATAACTCATTTCTAATAACTGATTTATTCAATCTTTGCCATGATGACAGTAAATAATATTTGACTAAATCTTTTTCAAAACACTTCTATACAGCTTAAAGTGACATTAAAAGGCTTAACTAGGTTAATTAGGTTAACTAGGCAGGTTAGGGTAATTAGGCAAGTTATTGTATAACAATGGTTTGTTCTGTAGTATTGAAACTAAATATATAGCTTAAAGAGGCTAATAATTTTGACTTTAAAATGGATTATAAAAAATTAAACTGCTTTTAATCTAGCCAAAATAAAACAAATAAGACTTTCTCCAGAAGAAAAAATATTATCAGACATACTGTGAAAATTTCTTTGCTCTGTTAAACATCATTTAGGAAATATTTAAAAGAGAAAAAACTTATCGAAGGGGGGCCCTTTTGTGCTGCTCAACTGCTTGTTAATGTAAATATCTAACCAGCCAATCTAATGACAGCAATTCAGTGCATTTGGGCATAGACATGGTGGAGATGAGCTGCTCATCAGGGGAAGAAAGGTGATTTAAGGGACATTGATGAAACCGATGATACTCATGATAGCTAAGAAAAGCAAACTGAAATCTGCAGTTCACTTGGGCTCAACAAAAGTGAATACTGGATTGAAGAAAGATTGGAGTCTCAGTTTTTGCTGTGACATTCAGATGGTAGGATGTAAAATTGTCATTAACAACATGAAAGAACGGATCTATCCTTCCATCTGTCTTATTACACGATGTAACTACAGAATAGACAAGCTGTAAAACATGATTGATACTTTTTTTTTTGAGCAAGATGCTAATGGTCTAATCTGATTCAATGATTTATGCTAAGCTAAACAAAAGGTGCTGCCACAAGATGCAGAGATCGGCTGAATGGATTTAAAGAATGGTAAAACCTACCTGTTTAACACAAGAGGAGTAGTCAAATTCACCCAATGCTAAAAAAAATGTAATTACATTCCTTTAGGCCAGCTCTGAAGTCACTAAGGATGTCTAGCAAGTTTTTACCTATAAAGTGTCTGGTAAGAAAGTAACATCTATTTCTTTAACGATGTACAGTATATGAGGCATTTCAACCCTTTTGCCCTCTGCTCCTGTTCAGTGTTATAAAACTGCTTAGACTGAACCAAATAAGGATTTTGTCTTTAAGATGCTTGTTGCATTAATAATTATGTAGAGAGAGTTTTCAGTTCATTGCCATATCAGCTTCTATAACATTACATTTACATTTGATAAATAACATGTTTCTAGAAGTAAAGATTGTAGACCAACTCTATAGTGGCTTGAGAAAGCCCTGTCTGAAAGGATGAGGTAGTTTTAAATTTTAACTAATTGAAGTAGTTTTTAAGAAGTTTGAAACAGTTGGCATAGAAAGATAACTATACATACAGTTGAAGTCAGAATTATTAGCCCCCCTGAATTATTAGCCCCCTGTTTATTTTCCCCCCAATTTCTGTTTAACGGAGAGAGGATTTTTTTTCAGCAGATTTCTAAACATTATAGTTTTAATAACTCATTTCTAATACTTAACTTTCTTATTAACTTTCCTAATAGCTTAAAGTGGCATTTAAAGGCTTAACTAGGTTAATTAGGTTAGCTAGGCAGGTTAGGGTAATTAGGCAAGTTATTGTACAACGATGGTTTGTTCTGTAGACTATCGGAAAATATATAGCTTAAAGGGGCTAATAATTTTGACCTTAAAATGTTTTTTGTTTTTAAATGAAAAACTGCTTTTATTCTAGCCAAAATAAAGCAAATAAGACTTTCTCCAGAAGAAAAAATATCATCAGACATACTGTGAAAATTTCCTTGCTCCGTTAAACATCATTTGGGAAATATTTAAAAAAGAAAAAAAATTCAAAGGGGGCTAATAATTTTGACTTCAACTGTATATTAGCATGTTTCTTGCTAGGTGGTTGCTAGGGTGTTCTGAGTGATTGCTAGGCAGTTGCTAAGGCATCGCTAGGGTGTTCTGAGTGGTTGCTGTAATTGCTAGGTGGTTGCTAAGCAGTTGCTAGGGTGTTCTGAGTTGTTGTTAAAGCATTGCTAGGCGGTTGCAAGTACGATCTAGATCATTGCTAAGGCAGTTGTTAAGGCGTTGCTAGGGTGTTCTGAGTAGTTGCTGTCATTGCTAGGTGGTTGCTAAGCAGTTTCTAGGGTTTTTTACGTCATTGCAAGGGTGTTTTCAGCGGTTGCTAAGGCGTTTCTAGGGTGTTCTCAGCGGTTGCTAAGGTGTTTCTAGGGTGTTCTGGGGGTTGCTAAGGCATTGCTAGGGGGTTGCTAAGGTGTTCTACATGGTTGCTAAGGTGTTGCTAGGCGGTTGCTAAGGTGTTCTGAGTGGTTGCTAGATGGCTACTAGAGTGTTCTAAGTGGTTGCAAAGACGCTGCTAGGTGATTACTAAGGTGTTCTGAATGGTTGCTAGGCAGTTGCTAAGGTGTTCTGAGTGGTTGCTAGGCAATTGCGAACATAAATTTGCATGTTTCTAATTTGAATTAGCATGGTTGTAGTATGAATTAGCATGTTGCTAGCATGTTTCTAGTATAAACTTGCATGTTGTTAGATTGAACCCCAAAAATGATTTTGTTGGATTTTGATGTTGGATTAATAGTAGAGAGAGTTTTGAGTTCATTGCTATATCAGCTTCTATAACATTACATTTATTTTTTTATAAATAACATGTTTCTATTATTAAATGGGTTATAATAATACAAAGACATCAATAAATGAGCAATATCACACAAGTAGCAGTGCAATATGGCTGTATATCGGCACTGCTGGGAGGTGTGCTTTGGCCTTAGTGTCCCACCAGTGACGATATACAGCCATATTGCACTGCTACTTGTGTGATATTGCGTTTATACAACAGTTCGACGGCACAATCATGTGTTTCAAAAAGAAAATCAAACACGTAGAGTCTAAAAATCCTTTTGTATGAGGAACTACTTTCTTCCGCCATTCATTCACATCTGCAGCTGACGTCAGAACAGCAGAAGCCGTTACTAATTCACCAACGTCACTTTAGAGCTAGTATTTGAATGATTCTCTAGCGTAATATTTAAAGTGATGACAACATTTAAAGATTATGAGGCTGAACAGCATGAATTGTCATCAGTCTACAGAGATTTCCCAGTGTTTTTCTGTTGCGGGAGATCGCAATATTACTATGGTATAAATACAGCACTACAGCATATAAAAGCGAGAGATTGACTTAGAAAGTCATTTACCAGTTTAATAATGATTTGATCAGCTGTAGTTAGAAATTATGCTGTTTCTCTTAGGGCTTATTATGCGGTCTCTGTCGCCATCTTGTGGATGAACATCATCAACTATCTTTGCGCAAAGCCAATGTGCTATCTCTCTGAAATGATAAATATTTTAAAATAGGCACTATCCTTATAAAAAAACTGCATAGTTGCAATCCAAACAATAAAATACTTGACTAAAATAGCCTCAAAAGTACATTATGTTGTCAGCTGCAATATTTATTAAACTGTAGAGTGTCCTATGCTTGTTGCTGACTGGATGTGGGCGGAGTAATACACTAAGGTGAATGGTTAAGAGGCTTAACGAGTGCTATTATTAGCAGAATATTGCACGACTATCAGCTAATCAATTTTAAGAACCAGACAGAACTGTTGTATAACAAGAAATATTACATAAAATATGAAATAGAAATATAAATAGAAATATAAACATTTTTGAAGGATTCACATTTTAAAATAATTCGTTTAAAGACTCTCCAGATGAAAACATTTTTGAAATGGGCTCTTACAAAAGTACACGTTTAACAGTGAGACCGCAACATGCACATTCTGGAGCAACCTCTCCTTTAAGCAGATGTGTATGTAAAAACAGCCGTTCAAGAAAAACATCCAGCATAGCACTGACAGAATGCTTGTTATATTTCTCCAGCAACTCTCTCATTTCCTCTATTCAGCTCAAACACTCTTCATTAAGACTGTGTGTGCGTGTGTGTGTGCGTGTGTGTGTGTTTATGTGTGTCGTCTGGAGGGTAAACATGAGAGGATGTATGTGGGAGTAAGCAGGACTTTGTGTGTGTGGCCTTGATGCTGCATAATTTCTCCTCAGCAGTAGAGCAGCAGTGTTGTGGAGTCCAGAGGCAGACAGGCCCAATCAAACGCTCTTGCAGAAGTCCTGGCCTGAACGACCCCACAGACCCAGACAATATGGCAGCGTCAACACCGGCATCCACATCTGTCCATCTCTCCCTCTGCAGCGCTGATATCTGTGGCGCTTCGGTCACAGTAATACTTCCAAGGGTAAAATACATCAGGATGAGAAGAGCCTGAACTCTGCATAGCTGAGCTATTGGGTCATAAATGGGAAATGACAAAAGTGTGTGTGTGTGTGTGTGTGTGTGTGTGTGTATCTCGCAGACACAAAAGCCACATCACTCACTGTGTCCTGTTACAAAGCCAAAGCAAGCAGACAAGTGAAATGCCTGCTGCAGACATCGGGGAGGCAGACATGAGTTGAATGTAATGAAACACTCAAGAATAAACTGATATTTGACAGCTCGGTGTTAGTCTGGGAATTGTTTTTGTTTTCTGCAGGTTTGTGTGATCAAGGTTGTCTCCGAACAAGTCAAGTTTTAAAGCAAGACATCGTAAGTACAAATATGTCATCATACCTGGTTGATTAAGCATTGTGCATTAAGATAAATGCTTTGTATTGCATGTCTGAGTGTTATTCGGGACTCATTTGTAGGTGGCTTTGGGCAAAAGTGTCTCTGCTTGATGATTAAATGTAAATGTTGTTTAAATATGCAAATGAGGGGTTATCTAACTAGATATGCTCTGATTTGCATATAGCTTTACAGAAATCTGAATGACAGCTAAACTCAGGTTCAAGATTCCTGTTTTCTTGTCATATTAATGTTTTTATATGAGAGAAAATGCATGATTCTGAATAAACTGAGAGAACAGCTCTCAAACAATCCTGATTAAACAAAACTGCATCTCATTTACTAAATGTTGTCTTTTTTTAATTAAGTTGAGAAGAAATAGTTGAAAACCAAGTTATTAGCCCTCCTGTGAACATACTTATTTTTCATATATTTGCCAGTTGTTGTGTAAGGGAGAGATTTTTCAACTTAAAAAAAAAACTTAATAATTTATCAAAGCTAATGAAGTTTGTCTTTGCCATGATGACAGTACATAATAATTTAATAGTTATTTTGCAAGATAGTATTCAGCTTGAAGTGCAATTAAAAAGCTTAAGTAGGTTAATTAAGTTAACTAGGCAAGTTTGGTTAATCAGGCAAGTTCTGGAGACAATCAAAAAAATATTAATCTTTAGGTTTCTATGATTGACCTTAGCAGTTTTAATATATATAGCCTCGGCTGGGTCAGTTGGCATTTCTGTGTGGAGTTTGCATGTTCTCCCCTAGTTTGTGTGGGTTTCCCTCGGTGCCATAGTGTATGTGTGTGAATGCAAGAGTGTGTGGGTGTTTCCCAGTGTTGGGTTGCGGCTGGAATGACATCCGCTGCGTAAAACGTATGCTGGATAAGTTGCGGGTTCATTCCACTGTGGTGACCCCTGATTAATAAAGGGACTAAGTCAAAAAGAAATGAATAAATTATGAATGAATAAATTATATATGAAGAGTTCAGATGCAAAAACAACTAAGTGCCATCAGAAATTTCCATCGAAAATGAACCCTTTTCTCAGCCGCCTTCGTTTATGTTGTGTTATTTCACTTTAAAGACCATGAAAAGGACTTATTCTTTGCCATAAAAGTGATATTAGTGAACCTAAACACAGGAGCCTGATAAAAATGCAAATGTTTGAAAAGAATTTCAGATGGCATTTAGAGGTTTTTGTATCTGAACTCTTCATGTTTACAGTTGAAGTCAGAATTATTAGCCCACCTTTGATTTTTTTTTTCTCTTTTTTTTTTTATATTTCCCAAATTATGTTTACCAGAGCAAGGAAATTTTCACAGTATGTCTGATAATATTTTTTCTTCTGAAGAAAGTCTTATTTGTTTCATTTCGGCAAGAAAAAAAGCAGTTTTAAATTTTTTAAAAACCATTTTAAGGTCAACATTATTAGCCCCTTTAAGCTATATTTGTTTTCGATAGTCTACAGAACAAATCATCGTTATACAATAACTTGCCTAATTACCCTAACCTGCCTAGTTAACCTAATTAACCTAGTTAAGCCTTTAAATGTCACTTTAAGCTGTATAGAAGTGTCTTGAAAAGTATCAAGTCAAATATTATGTACTGTCATCATGGCAAAGATAAAATAAATCAGTTATTAGAAATGACTTATTAAAACTATTATGTTTAGAAATGTGATGAAAAAACTTAAACAGAAATTGGGGGAAAAATAAACAGGGGGGCTAATAATTCAGGGGGGCTAATAAATGATTTTGAACTAAATGATTTCAACTGGATATATATGTATATGTATATATTTAAGCCAAACTAAAAGAAGAAATTTCTCAAAAAGAAAAAATATGATAGGAAATAGTTTCTTTTTTTAATTCAAGAGTTCACACTTAGCTGATGATTGATTATAAAGCTTGTTTGGCATGCTGTCCCAGGGGAAAGCCCTGGGCTCCCTCCCGTTTGCACGGCGAGAGGCAAGATTGAGCTTAGGTAGAGCTTAGGTATAGGAACTCCCCCGCTTATTTGTAGCTAATAAGGAAAATTTCTTTATGAGGAAAATACTGTTGGCTAAGAACTTGACTATGGTGCCAATTTAGTTTAGTCAGTTTACTTATGACCTGGGCAAACCCACACAAACACGGGGAGAACATGTGAGGCAACAGTGCTAACCACTGGGTCACTGTGCCGCTCAATCTAGAAAAACAGGAGGAATAGGGGAGGACGGAGGGATTCTTAAAGACGAAGATGACTATGGTAGACGAAGAAGACTATGGTTGTTTATAGTGACTGAGGAATCGTCTGATTGGAGAATCGTGTATTAGCTAATGTGGGTCCAGCCATGATCAATCATAAGCATATGATCTTCTCGAAATTAGTTAATAAATAAACTTTACTTAAACATAAAAATTTTAAATCTAAGGAGGACTTATCATATTGTCTAAAACTATAAATCTATTACAGTAACATCATGATTGATTCAATCTTCATCATCAATTATTGCTCAGTAGCCTGATTCAAGAACAAATGACTAACCCGTTCACTTAGTGAATCACATGCTGTGTCACAAGTATCAGCACGGATCAGCTCATAAGAGTCTTATGATTTGAGCAAAGGATCAGAGCTCATTAGAGTCATTTGCTCATGGATCGGACTACATTAGTTGTATATTTCTGATCCAATAAAAACCACCTTTGAACAGTCTGACCACTGTAGCGTGAACCACGAACCAATTACTTTGATTATTTAATACTAAAATTAATACACAAAAACTTTTCAGAACCGTTTTATATCTGCATATTTTGAATGAACATTTTAGCAAATACATTAAGTTAAAAATATTCTAAGTTGATGTATAATGCACTGCATAGAGAATATTTTATAAATGTAAAACGCACATTAAATTCGAATGAATAAATCTGAAATGTGTATGGTTACTCAGCCATCTAATCGGACCGTCTCTAGATAGAGCACAGACCACAAGCGTCAGCGGTCTGAGTCTGGGTAAAAACAGTGATAATCTGATCAGACAGTCATTAAAAGATGAGCTCCATGGGGCGCCTTCACCCCCAGTCCACTGGCGCTATGAGCTCAGCTTATGCTGGCTAAAATAACAGCCAGACTACTGAGAGCGGCTGCGACAGGACAGAAGAATGAGGACGGAGTTTAATGTGCCGGATCAGACCCCAGGCTGCAGAGAGTAATTAAACCGCAGTGTCCATATGTGTGACTGAGATAGAGAGAATGTCATAGGGATTATACAGAAAAGGGACATCCGAGATAAATGTTTTCAGAGGGCAATGCAGCGAACACCTCGGGTAGTGTGTTCAACATTCTAATCAGCTGGTGAAAAAGTATGACTGACCAGATAGGGTTAGTTCACCTACAAATTTCATTTCTGTTTTCATTTGCAGTTCTTGGCTCCATGTCATTTTGTTCATCTTCGGAACACAAATGAAGATATATATTAATTAAATCTGGGATATTTCTGTCTCTCCGCTACACCCAAAACTCTTCAAAAGGTTTGTAAACAGATTTAATTTGCATATATGTGGGGTTCCACATAATCATTTCAAGAGGTCAGACTTGCATATTGCTTGATATTAATAGCAGGTTTGGCATGCTGTCCCGGGAGAGAACCCTGAGCTCGGAGATACCCACCAAGTGAATGAGCAAAGGGGGTACGAGATCAGGTAGTTTTCGAGAGCTCCCCCTGGTAAAGGAGGAGAAAAAAAGGGGGAAATAGGGTGGATGGGGGGGGGTTCTTGGGGTTCTTGGAAAAACGAAGATAAGGAAGTAGTTTTAGGCAGGCTGCTTATAATGCGTTTGGATTAATCTGATTGGCTCAATAATTAGAGATGAGAGACCATCTGCGATCAATCATATCATGTGCTCCTCTCAAAATTAGTTTGTGAAATCTCACTTTGTGCTGTGACAACATGAAGAAATCAAGTTACTTAAACTGAGCTAAACTTATTAGCTTTAACAAATTTAGGTGGACTGAAGATAAAACAATTAAGTTTTTCATTAATTAATTTCAGCATCAGCAAGATTTATTTTTGCCATTAAAGGATCAGAAAAACTGAAAATGCTATCATTAATTACTCACCCTTATGCTTTTCCAGACCCATGAGACCTTTACTTGTCTTTGGAGCACAAATGAATATATTTTTGGTGAAATCTGAGAACAGACAACAGTCCTGACTCAAAAAAAACACAACAAAATCATCAAAACAGACCATTTGCCTTCATTGGTTCAATAAGCATACATTAAAGTTATGAGAATACTTTTGTACGCACATAAAATAAAAATAACAACTCTCCTCAGTGTCAGTATATTGTGCGCACTCAAGAGTACTGTGCATGTGTGTATAGCCCAGGTGCCTGTGCATGATTTCCTGTTTGAGACAAAGCACAGGTGCATTTAAAGAATACATCAGAACAACATGGATAAAGACAAAGTCAGGCAAGTCATTTTAATTGGTGGACCATCTTTGAAACGATACTCGGGCAGTGTGCTCAAGCATTCTGTCTGAATGGGGTAATATCAAATTCTCCAAATTTGCTTGTCAAACTTATGATTAAATATCATATTAGGAATCAACAATAACACTGAACAACAAATGTCGCCTTAATTTCATTTCTAAACTTTCTAATCACAAAATCTGCAGAATCTCATGTCTGGTCTGAGCCCCTCCCCCGGAGAATCCTCAATCTGTAATGATCAATGATTGGCTTCTGTACAAGGCAGGGCTTCATTCACCATTTTGACCATTACACTTTTCCCCATTCAAAACTATATGAGTGACGTGTCTTGTGTATTCTATAGTATAAAGAGCACAGCTTATTAACATGTGCCCTATATTGACACTGAAGCAGGTTGCACACCAGAAGCGCTGTTCGGCGGCGCACCACATAGCGCCACACATTTCAGAATTCTAAACATAGGTTTCTATCAGGGTACACACACCGGTGCCGCAAGTCGGTGGCTGTCCGCGGCGCCCAGCCATGACTCAGGACACTGTTCATTTCTCTGCCGCGCCACAAAGCACCATCTGATTAGTTTCATGTAAAATATCATGCGAATGTCCACGTGTGGTGTGTGATACTTTTAACTGTCATGTCAACTTGATTTAGAAGATGAAAATGTTGCGTGAAGTTGTTATTTTGGTTTTATGTGCGCATAAAAAGATTCTCATAGCGTGTTCATTTTTCTGTGAGTTTCTCTGGTTCTCTTGTCAGATTTAATATATCTTCATTTGTATTCCAAACATGAATGAATGCCTCAGGGGTTTGAAATGACATGAGGGTGAGTAATTAACAATAGAATATTCATTTTGGGGTAAACTTATCCTTTAAGCAGGTATGTTTTGGCGTTTTGTTTACGATTGCGGATCAATGTTTATATGTGAATAAAAGCCTAATGACAAGCGATCGACTGTCTTTAAAAAGCTTGGATTAAAGGGCTCAATTTACATGGATTTATCTCTGGCATCAGGGTTGTCAGTGAACATACTTTCAATGGAGGAACAGAAATCTCTCAGGGTGATAAAAATATCTTCATTTGTGTTCTGAAGATAAGACCTAAAGTCTTATGAGCTAGAAAAAAAATAGAAATGTGCATAAATCAAATACCAGTTGGTTAAACCAAACAAAAACTCTGTTTAGTGTAAAAGAATCAGACAAAAATATATGATTTATAAAACGAAATGCCTTTATTTATACAACTTTAAAAAAGCAATTTAAAGCACAAAGACTTTAATAAACATTTGTCCTGCATAAAAATGATCGCACATTGTGCTTCCTTTGCAAAGTCTCTACAACCTCTGGGTGTGCAGCTGTTGCGATCCAGTTGAACCATTTATTGCATACACATGAAAATACACCTAACATGTCAATTTAGAAACTTAAGAATGTCAAAAATAAAAAACAACTGTGACCAAAAAGAAAGGGGAAATCATTTTATAATTCTAAACTGCAACAACTTGCAGAGGAAGGCTTTGCACATTGTCCAAAGGAGAGAAATGAGAATAAATTAATTCAAGAAACTATAGTTGTGCTTTAGCATCGCTCACTCCACAGAGTTCACTCAAATGCAACCAATGTTTGGTAAACCAAACTCAAAAAGGAGGCTTTTTTTAACAAGGCTTTTAAAGAACAGACATGCTATTTCAAGTCTCTCTTTTCCCTTTAGAAATATGTAGCACTGAGCATCAAGATTTGCACACATCCCCACATATAGCAGTGATTAATAACATTCCCTGTTCTCTTCTAAACCCACTCCTCATTATACAAATCTAAACTAAAGGTGAAAAAAGGCATTTCTTCAGAGGACGGTATGTCCATAACACACCACTAAAAATTTACTTCATTCACAATCTCTCTCAAAAAAGAAAATAACTAGACAAATGCTAAAGTTTCAGACAAAATAACTCAAACTTTAAAGACTTTGGTACAGTATAAATGAAATGCAGCTCTCTGTCTCACTCATGGTAACATCTTTACCTCTTTAAACGTACTTCTATCTGCTCATTAAATGACAAGTATGAAATGTGCATAGTATTATATGTGAGATCCGTGTCTGTGAGACTACAGGCAGCCTGATTTTCATGGGAAAACATGATTTTTAAACCAAAAGAAGGTCAACACAAAAGATACGCCTCGGGGCCCGTGCACCCAAAGTCTCTAAAAGCCATCTCTGCCAAACAAACCGGAAGCGTTGATATCAAACATTTAGAAATGTCACATTCCTCTTCTCTGACATTTATTTTCTGAAATTCAAAGCCATACTGGAATGTGAACATCTGCTCGAGATGGTTCTGAACAGCAGGTTACCAGATAATGGGATAATATCTCGGCCTCTTAGCAGCCTTGGTCAGATTAAGATGGACAGGATTGAGCCAGGTGGAGGTTTTACGGCAGAGGTCAAGTGGCTGAGCAGATATTTACATAGCCGAAACTCAAGAAAATATTTCCATCTGCTGTACTTGGCTGTGCTAGTCAGAAGGCTGCTAAATGATTTTGGTGATGCAAGGAAATGCATCAAGGTCGCGCATCCAAATCATTTCACTATTTAAAAGAAAACTCATCTTTTCCAAGGCTGAGATGCAAGATATTCAACTGAATGTGAGTTTTTGAAATTAAAAATGAAAAAAAGTAGATGTAGTTTAAATGTATAGTTTAGATCAGTGTTTCTCAACCACATTCCTGGAGTCCCAACAGCCCTGCATGTTTTAGATGTCTCCTTTGTCTGTCACACTCATTACAGGTCTTTCAGTCTCTCCTAATGAGCTGATGATCTGAATCAGGTGTGTTTGGTTAAGGAGACAAGGAAAATGTGCAGAGCTGGTGGTCCTCCAGGAACATGGTTGAGAAAGACTAATTTAGATGTTACCTAAAAGAAATCTAATAAAAAATACAACTGTCCAAAAAGAAAATTGTGGAATAATTGGGAAGAGCTACAATATATCAGTAAACAAATCTGACGATTCCCTTATTAATGATTCACTGCCAATAGGGCAAGAAACTACCTTGATGTTGGTGAAGTTACAACATCCTCAACACACACAACACGCATGCCACACAAGTAAAGTGCATGACCAGTCTACATGTTACAGGGATGAACACCGGCTACGCCACCATTCCAGCAGATTTCTCAGAAAGCAACCAAAGCTGTGTGTTTGTTAATCCGGACATTGGTATCTTAGTAACTATAGCTATGTTTCCTGAAATCTGTTGTAAACATGAAGCAAGTGACCTACGACTGCCTCTCTAAAGCTCTAAGTGCATTATGGGCAGGACTGGGCCGCATTAGTGACAGCTCAATCTGATTGTGGTGGGATTCTGACAGAGCAAAGGATCATGAAACACAGACTGAAGGGTGGAAAACGAGTTGAACAAAAAGGCCTTGTGTTTCCCTCCGACCGGGTAAACCTTCAGAAACATAATAATGCTACAGTTGAACACATTTTCTTTATAGCTTACATGAAATGTGTTCTGCTCATGAGTTGTGAATTTAAATAACAATCGCGGCTAATGTTTGCTCAACATGTTTGCCTTTCTGACTGTTTCCCGAACATTGCTTTGGAAGAAGGTTCTGAAAGCCGCTTTGCGATCCCTCATCTTGACTGAAGTGTGCCCAAATGCGGCAAATCTCAGCAGACGTGTTTCTCAGTCAAACCCGCAGATCCGGAGCTTTTAATATTAAATACCCAAACCCTCCCTTTTCCTCATCCACACACATGCTGCAAGCAGCTGCGTCTGCACCTAATTAAAACCTCAGCATTGACACAAGAAGGACTGCAATTACGGTCTCAAACTGAAAACTCATACAGCTACCAATGAGTTCAGCCATTATTTTTTATCTCCCTGCTAGTCACCGTGGCCCTCATGGTGGCAGTCAGGAAGAGGACAGCGAGGGCCGAAAGAGATCTTAAAAGGTGTGCTCCGCTTAATTGTGCTTAGCCCTTCCTCCTTTCAGGTAGCTTTTCCAGCGCTTGACGGAGTCCCTGAAGATGGGCGAGTTGTCAATAGTACCCAGCAGCTGGAGCTGGTTGATGTGCGTTGTGTGGTAATCCCAACGGGCCAAATTGGGCGCTGTGCCCAAAATAAAGTGGCGCAGGTCATAGATGGTGCCTGACCCTGTGTCATACAGGGGAAGCATAACTTTCAAGGACTCCATTCCCTTGCTGTACAGCTGTCCCGCATCCCGCCCGAGTTTCTCACCTGCAGTTTGCGCCAGGTCAAACAGACCTATGAGGGAATAGATGAATCCATTCAGAACGAAGGAGCTGGGGATTGTGGGGTACTCCTCATACCAGTCATACTTGTTCATGAACACTGCTTTGACACCGTGCTGTTCTGAGGGCAGTTTAAAAGGTCCGGTGGCTCGCAGGGCAGCCTTTAGGTACGTGTCATCTTTAGTCATTAGATAGGCACGCACTAGAGTGGACATGGCCTGTCCTTGTGCCATGGCCGAATACCAACCTGGCTCCAGTGCACGGAAACCCTCCCCGAGTTTACGGGTGACCATGATTGGCCAGCCACCACGCTCGTCCTGGTTGCGCACCAACCATTCGCTTGCGGCATAAAAAGCCGCCATATGTGAAGTGGTGGAGATTGTGATATTGTCTATTGTCCCGTGGCCGTGCACCACTAACTTTACAACACGCCTTGGCATAGTTTTGGTGGCTTTGACCGCTTTGGTGTTGGAGAGGCCAATGCCTTTGCGCAAGTCAGTGAGAAGGTCACGGGTGACTGTGGTCCATGCGGTCCGAGGGCCGATACCATAGGTGATGTCACGGTCCTTGAGCAAAATGAGCTGGGTGGTGGTGACGTAATGGATAACAAATGGTGGCCCTTTCTCTGTGGTCTCCAAGATTACAGAGACGCTACCATTAGATGTAAACTTCAGGTCAAAGGAGATGATGAAATCTTTTGTGTTGCCAAGAGGAAGTGAGACACCCTCTGAGTTTTCTGGAACACAAGGAACAGAATTAGGAAATGTTACAACAGGTTCAACAGGATGTCAACTATGGTTAGAGCAGCTGCAAATGTTTGGCTTTGGTACAATAACAAGCTCAAGGTGCTGATACTAAATCAAGGTACTCTTACAATGACTGAAATTAAATGGGGTAAACATACAATGTGATCGCAATTATGCATCTAATTATTGCATTTTATATATACATTTAGTAAAGGAATTGCCAAAAAAGGGAATAAAACACTGAGAAAAAAGCATGTAGCTTGTTGCATCAGAATGCATTTGCAGATTAATATACACTCATGTATTTCAACAAGAATTGTCAAATATGAAATTTCTGCCTTTTTGTCACATAATTTGCTCTACATTATAAAGTAAAGTGAAGTAAAGTAAATTTTCTACTGTATATTTAGGCACAATACTTCACAGTCTATAAAAAAATGAAAAAATAGAATACAAACAACACATCACAATAAAGAGCATTAGAAAGGTTTGATAAATTCAAGACACAAGTTAATCCAATTAATCCAAAAAGTCAAACATCGCCTTCATTTCTCTAAAACTTCATTAAGTAAAATATTTCCCTCTGTATCTCCTTAATGTGACAGATGTGGTGGAGCAGAAGGGACTTTGGCACATTCATTTTGACTTTGTCCTCTTCTTTATGAGTTTTGGTCCAGCATTTTTTAATTGTTTTCCAGTGCTCATGGAACCAATATCCAACCTGACTACAATTTGGCTATTTTTGGATATTCTAATAAGATGGACACCTATACGTTAACCCAACAGCAAGCCCTGAGGGTGGGCATGATTACAGCTAAAAGGATGATCTTAATTAATTGGAAACCTCCAAAGGCTCCTTGTTATAAGAGATGGTTGAACGAGCTGCTTTATGTCATTCAAATGAAACAACTACGTCCTGAAACTTAACAGAAAAAAGCTGAAACCACATGGGAACCCATCTTAAGACCCTTTAGCATTTTAAGTTTGCAAATTTTTATCTCTAACCTATTTATTCACGACACTATGTGAATATTGCCATCTTTCATGCTGGATAAATTGGCAGTTCATTCCACTGTGGCGACCCCGGATTAATAAAGGGACTAAGCCGAAAAGAAAATGAATAAATGTTATGTGTATATATATTTGTTAACTGAGACAATCCCTCTTTTTGGGGGGGTTAGTGGTGGGGGGGCTGTTAAAGTCAATTATTCTGTACTTTTTTTCTTCTTTTTATTGGTATTGTTCGGTTTTTGTTAAATACCTTATAAATGTTAAATAAAAATATTACAGAAAAAGAGCATTATATTTACACAAGCTTATATTTCTTATAAACCTTAATGAGCATGAGTCTGAACACTGTGCAAATTAAACACTAATAACTTTTCCATTCCTTCAAGCAAGCTCACCAATCAAGTTTTAGATCAAGCAGTTCATATAAACAAATCTTTCCATCCCAGAGCTGATTATTCCAATCATCAAACGTGTCATATCCTCAGAGTTTGAGTGCAATAACTAGATAACATTATCTTGTAGACAAGACTGCAGATTAACAATAATAAACACTCAACGCAACAATAAAAACAACAACATTAAAGATCAAATTAGATGAGTGTAGTCCAATTATTCCTCCAGCTTGAGAAACTCATAAGTGAACACTCGTATGCTGCTGATTGTTGTAACAATCACTATTACTATGTTGCACATTAAAATGGAACATTACACATACGGTCGTGTACAGCATAAAGCTAAACAAACCACTGAAAATATTGATTGCTATTGCCAAGTTCATCCAAGTTTGTGTTACGACTAAAGTTTTTTTTTTTTTTGCGCATTGCATATGTGCTTTTTTTTTTGTTTGTTTGTTTTGACTTCTTGTGTCATTTTCTGTTATCCCTTAGGCTTCCATTTTGAATATGGTCCAGGATCTGATTGGCTGCTGGTCGCGGAGACCTATAAAAGAGAACTTCCGCCAGGGTTCAGAGAGCTCATTTGTGGTGTGACGGTTGTTGGGAGAGGACAGCTCCTAGATTTCCCTACCCCTTCTGCCGACTACCAACCTTTAGTCTTGTACAAATGTCCATGTATGCTCGCAGGCTTTTGAGAGTTTAAGCTTGTAGGGATGGCCTGCCTATTTATTTCATTACTTTTGACTTTATGTTTAGGTAGGAATGTAAGCTTCCTGTATTTTTTCTTTAAAGATTTACAGGTAATTTAGTTTATTTACTTTATAGATTCTATTGTTCGTTATTTTGCCCTGTGGCCACCCTGAAGAGATGCTCGTTTAAACTACTATTTTTCTATAATAAATCTATTTAACTACTCTCAACTGAGTGTCCATGTTTGGTTGTCTCCCGAAGGGGATCTTTTCCATTAAGGCCCAATCTCAATTCTATTTTTGTAAACCCCTAACCCTACCCCTTCCCCTTGGCCCTTGAAACAGAATGTGAAGGGCTTCAAAATTTACCCCTAAGAAATGGGACAGCTATACAGCACCTGAACACGTCATCATATGTCATTGCGATCTCATCCTTCATATGAGATCGACGATTGTGACTGCTGTAGTTGTTCCAGTTGTGTTATTTTCAGGGAATCACTGAAGGCAACAATATCATGTTATCATAAGGATATAACGTGGCAATAAGCTCATAACTGTACTGTGCATTTACACTGTGGCCATATTCATCTGTGTAAACACAAGAAAACAACATTAACATTATACCAGACACTGTAAAAAGCTCATTCCCAGCCACTAGAAATTTCTGACAGGGTATTAGAGTGCCATCGAGTGACAGATGTGAATGTATATTGTGGGACTACAATAAAGAAGTTATTATTAGGAATTATAGACAGCAAAATTTATCGGTTTTTATTGGGGTTTTTTTTTAAAGCATGACGGTAAAACATGAACACAGTTAAAACATATGGTTATTTGTTGTAAAAATTCTTAATAATGACAAAAAAAAAAAAAAAACTAATTTGTGTATCTCCTGATTTCCAGGTGCAACTATGCTGCCGTTGTAGCTGGTGTATTCTGGGAAATTTTCGAGTTTGGTCCTGAAAAAAAAAATCTCCCTTTTGAGAGGTATCTAGCCCTTCCCCTTAGCCCTACGCCTTCAAGCTAAGGAGACACCCATTAGGGCAAGGGCTAAGGGGTAGAATTAGGATTGGGCCTAACTTTTTTTTTGTTTGGGAAATCCACCACCCACAACCTTTTTAGTTTATTTTGCCCATGTTGTTTTCCCCTATACTTGGGGCACAATAGTTGGTCTAAACTGTTGACAGTCTATTGACAGTAATGGAGTTGAAAATTCAATTATGTTACTAACTTGAGCCAGATGTGAAGACAAAAAAAAAAGTCTATACAAATACAGATTCACACAGACTAGTGAAAGAACTTCAGAACAGAGATGGTAGGCGTAGTCTTAAAGACACAAGGTTTCATTTGCCACTTTCTCCTGGGGTTAATTAAACAGACACATTGGTGTCAGACAGGCTCTGACCATGAAATAACTTTAAAACAATCCATCTCACACTGGACTGTGTTAAAACTCATTTCTCCTCCACAAGACTGTTGAGTGCACTGCAGTACAACTGCAAAGTGAGCAGATCAGTTTGCGAACTCTCCATCAAAGTACTTAATCTGGCTTTGTACAGAAATGCACATTCAACACTTCATCCGAAAGTCATCTCTCATTGTTAGTGTCAAATTCCTTTTGCCGACTTTGTCTGCATTGCCTTCTGACAAGGTTATGCAGAACAAAAAGAAAACTTGTTCAAACCCTCTACAGAGAGGAGAAAAGCAGGCATGAAATAGCATGAGAAACAGAATGAGGTTGAGTACCCGAGCAAGAGAAAACTCACAAGACAGGGTAATAACAACAACAACATTAAAGCAACGCAGAAAATAGGACAGAGAGGTATAAAGAACAAAAGCAAACTCAAAGGAAAAGAAAAGAGGCTGCAGAAGACATTTTGGCTCAAACAACCCCTATCACTATTTAATGCACTCATAAATCCATTACTTAAGGCAATGCAGAGACTAAGTGGATTTGTACTGTCCTGCTCTGATTACCCCGCCATCAATAGCAGTGATGTGGAGGACGGAGAGTGCAGGAGGGAGGCAGCGTCCTGCTGGAGCCTTGGACCCAGTGTGTCCTAGATGGCCCCGCTCTAATCAATGCTCTGGGTGATGACACCAATTACTGCCTGCCAGCGCGACAGCTCTGCTAATTCTAATGGCTATTGATTAGCTCAATGCTAAAAAGCAGCACGGCGTGTCTGAAACCTCAAAAATGCTGCCTTATCATTCAGTATCCAGAGGGAAGAACAGAATGTACCGACTACTGATGGTTCCATCTGGTCGATTTCTGAAGACGGCCGAGATGTTTCCTTCATCACTTTTACTATAACAATCCTGTGTGCGCACAATTTGGTGATTGAAAGTATAAAGAGAAGATTTTTTTAGCGTATGATTCTATTTTTACAGATGATCAAGTATTACGGGAGGTTTTTAAACAGCCTCATTGTTGTCTATAAAAGATGACAGTCTTGGGAACATTTTCTAAAATACAATTTATTACTGTGATGGCAAAGCTGAATTTTCAGCATCATTACTTCAGTCCACAGACTCACATCATGATCTTTCGGAAAACATTGAATGCGTTCAAGAGACATTTATTGATTTATTTTTGTACCATTTCAGTGCTTCTTTCTGAATAAACATAATTACAAGACATTTTATCTGTTTTGGAGTAGATATCTTACTCTAAATGTGTGAACGACAGTGTATGACACACCATTAATAGTGTGTTTTGGAGTGTTTATGTGAATGGCCAGTGGGTCAGGACTTTAAGAGGTCATGCAAAGATGAAAAGCAGAAAAAAAAATGAGCAGGGATGCAGAAAAACTGCACTGGTTTCCTTTCATCAGACTGAAACAGTTTGAAAAAAAATGATTCATTCTTTTTGTCTGACTGAAATTGAGCTGCAAACATGAAGTGTATGAAGTAGGGCTGCACAATATATTGTTTCAGCATCGATATCGCAATGTGATCATTCGAGCATTGGGACAATAACTGGTTTCAAGGTTTACCGTGGTTTGAAAAAGTCAAGGATTTAATACAGCAAAAATTTTCTGCTTTACTGTTCCTAAGGTATGTATAAGGTTTTTTTAATGAGTTTTTACAACTTTTTTTAAATATTTTTTTTAGAGCAACAGTATCTCCAGTAGAGAAGGACCCTCCACATTAAAACGTACAGGCTAGCACGATTCAGGAAACGTCTGAAAAACAAATAGATACACCAACATCCAAGCATACTATCAGCCTGAACAAAGCAGTGGCTTTCTTTATATACAAAAAAAGGAAGATAACCAAAGATATCTATTTTCAAGTTGTAAAGAAATCTGTGTTTTTAAACTAATTAAAAGAGCAGAAGTCAAATAAAATATATTGTGTTCAATGGGGAAAAAGATGGTTTTTTTTACACAAACATTTAAAAAGAATATATTTAGAGCAGTAATCACAATACCGGCATACCGTGAAACTGATATTTTTATCCAAGGTTTTCATTCTGTCAGAATCTTATACCGGCTCATGACTAGATCTTTTACAATAAACACAATCACAGGATGTGCAATATTGATGTGATTTTGAGGCCTCTGACCGTATTATAATTTTAAAATCATTTAGGCTTAAGAAATTGTACCATTTGTAACTAATATGATGATTAATTCTATTGAATTACTTTTAATTTTATTATTCCGTTACTGTACCTAAATACTGTTATGTCCCTTTATGTATTAATTCTGCTCTTTTTATTTTTGGGAAGTGTTCTGTGTATTTGTTCTCTCTGCAGGAAGCAGCTGCTTGGTCCTGCCCCCGCTCCAATTGATGCCACACCCTGCCTTGTCAGTTGACTCCTGGCTGCCTATAAATTCTTCCTTTGTCACTTCCTGTTTAGCTGTTTGAGTTCACTTGTGGTTGGTAGTGGTGTTAGAATCAGAAAAATTATAAAAACACTCTTTATTTATTGATAAAACACTCACTTTATTTCAATTGTATAGACAGTCGAAGTCAGAATTATTAGAATTTTAAACTTAAGGTATTAAATGTCATTATAAGCTGTACAGAATTGTCTTGTAAAATATCTAGTCAAATATTATTTACTGTCATCATGGCAAAGATAAAATAAATCAGCTATTAGAAATGAGTTATTATAACTATTATGTTTAGAAATGTGTTGAAGAAATTTTCTCTCTGTTAAACAGAAATTGGGGAAAAAAATAAACAGGGGGCTAATAATTCAGGGGAGCTAATAATTCTGACTTCAACTGTGTGTATTTTTTTATTGTGTTCATTTATGCTTGTAGATTGTCTATTTGATATTTTGCAGGTGCCTACAGAATCATCATAATCAATCTAAAATGATTCATTGTTTTTAAATAGAGTTATTAAAGTCATCTGGTAAATTTTTATTTATCTCACAATAATATTGCAGAAATATCACAATGTTAGATTTTTTCAATATCACGCAACTCTAGTATGAACAACAAAATAACACTGAATAAAGGAAAAACAGTTTAATATCTGCTTGTGTACCTGGAGCGCTGAACTGCCGTACAGATGTGGCTCTGGTCTTGTCATATACTCTGGTGAGAGAGCAGCCCTTAGGGACAGCCCATGTGGTGGACCTGCTGTCTCTCTCCTCCGCCGTGTCATACACCTCCACATGAGGCGGCCGCTCTGTCAGATTCTTACTGTAATGACTCAGGCCATACTGAGCTATCTGAATAGCATAGAAATACCCTTGAGGGCCCCACTGGGTGGACAACGGTACTCCTGTAAGGAGGAAACAGAAAAAGAAAATATATAAATAAGAGACTGGGTGTTCAACTGAAGGGAAAAACTGAAAATGTATTTGTACATCATTATTCAAAGATTTGTAACCATGTCTTTACATCTACAGTGTATATATATATATATATATTCTGAAATCTATATAACTTTTCATAAAATATAGTAAGCAGCAACTGTTTTGACCATTAATAAAATGTTTCTTGTTTCTCTATTCAAAAAATATTTCAATAAAATATATATATTTTTTTACCAATACCCAAAACTTGAACTGATAGTGTATCTGTTATGTTGGATTATATGTGTCTATATATGTGCTTTTGTGATCAACTGAAGACATCTAAAATATGATAAACACAGTGACATGAGTTATTACTCGCTGTAATGCTTAAACGTATAAGTGTAAAGCAACTGAATATTGGACCAAGTGTAATGTGATGCACATTAATAAGCAAAGGCTTTTGCAAAGTGACAACACCAATATAGACACAAACTCTATGAGATGCTCTCATTAAAAATAACAATAACAATTCCCCCAAGCAACACAGGATTCTAGCCTTTAAATACCAGTATCTTTTTAGGTGACCACACAGCATAGCAGCTTGGCTAAAATTACGTTCATAATACTGATGGTTTACACTGACTTCAGTCTTCAAATGTGTTATTTTATAAGGCTATATTTACTGTTACTGTTGAGTTTCAAGTATCAAGCAGTGGTTCAAGACCTGATTGGACATTCATTCGGTAAAGACAACCTGGTTTTTTGAATAGTAATTCAATCCAGAGTACACAGAAACAACTGAAAATATAAACCTTCAGTTAGAGACGAAAAGCCATTAAAACTAGGTATTGCGCTCCTGGATTAAAACACATGCAAGTGCAGGTTTCCAGATTGATGACACCAACAACAGTGTGCCTGACTGTAAGTCTAAAGGCTGATTTAAACCATGTTCTAAATAAAAGCAACGGCATGCGATAGAAGGAACATTTTCATATTAAGTTTTTGTTCTAACCAACACCTGAAATTTATATTTTAGAAATGGCTTCTATTTCTTGCAGCTGAACAATAGGATAAACTAACAATGATCACCTCAGGTACACCTCATGTGCTTTATTCAGTGTTAAATACTAATAATGTACGTTTGAATGCCATTTTACATGACATTTATTGCCATACTACTGAAAGCAGCCACAGATAGTTCACCTCAGATCTTAAAAAAATCTAATAAATGGTTTAAAATTGAACTTTAGAACAGTGACTCAGTGTAAACCAACACATATCAGTGATTCAGGATGTACATTTAATAATGTTAAAGAGGTTTAATATGTATTAATTACATTATAAACCTTACCATTTCGTTGGTGTGCAGTGAGTGCACTATTCTGTGCTTCTGAATGGCTGTATTTAAATTTCTGTTGTGTTTCGTCTGGTGCAAACAACCAAATCATATAGTGTGTTGTTAAAAAAAGCAGTTAATATGTAGCCTGCTCACCTAATGTTTATGTTTGTAATATTTATGTTATTTGCTAATTAATAAACACCTCATGAGGAACTCTGAATCTGTGTCTCATTTCAGAGTCTGCTACTATCCACCGGAGTTCGTATTTCGGTCACGGGCGCACGCTTTTGAAAGTTTTTCTGAATAAACGAATGAATGAAATACGCAGTTTTCTATTAGAGCAACCCAGGGTGCTGAAATATAATTGGCTAAACTGGTATTGGGCGGGTTAAAGGGACCAAAACAAAGACAGACGTTCCAGCACATAATGGGACATTTTCAAAACCGAATATCTGACTTTAGCAGTGTTTTTCAGATAAACAAGAATGTTCACTTGGCATGTTTCTTAAATTTCTGCAAACATATTATGGTATTTTTATGCTTTAGTAGATTCAAAAACTTACATACAGCACATTTAAAGTAAATAGTCTTCTTGAGTTAGTACCAGTTACCTTGGACTCAAATATGAGGTTATGTTGTCGGCAAAGACAACAAAATTTTAAAAAGAAAGAAAAAAGTAACAGGTCACCAGGCTTTAATCCACCCTCTCTCCATCCTTTTTTCCCCATTTAATCTATTCTACAGCCTGGCATGGCAATAACCAAGCCACAGGCAAAACACTGCAACCGCGGTGCTACTTTATAGCTGGCTTTAAAAGATCTATTCACAAACATACACATAAAAAAACCACATGTGGGGTTAAATACAGACATAACAAGGCACTATAGATGACAAACACACCAATGAGATTGCCTCCCGCTTTCCAGGGCACACACACAGGCTCTAAGTGGGACCTGTATCAGGAGGCAGATGGGCGCTGTGGAGGCGCTCTCTGGCCTAGATACTATTCAGAGCACTCTGATCCTCTGCTGGAGGAGACGCCATCCCTCAAACTGAAGGAGGAGGAAAAAGGAGCTCTCGTTCACTGTCGCCCTCCATGCTCATCTCCTTTTCATTCCTTTTTATTCTTTCTCCTCTCTCTCTCCTTCAGCGGAGACTGATGAGTATGTCCACTGTCTCTGATAATAGGCTCTCTGCTGTAACACACTGCCGCAGGCTCATGTGGGTTATTACCTCTGAGCTCAACACACTGTTTTTGTGCTTCTGACACCCAGGATGAAACGAGGAGAACACAACCTCTAATTAATCTTTGTTTTGCACGCTTGTGAATGTAACACCTTTCCAAAATGGACATATTGCCGCAAATGATATATTCAGAGAAGGCCTAAGCCAATATTTTGTTGGCGTAATAATTTGTTGCCGGATACAAAGTTAAAAATAAATGCTAACTGATGATCCAAATATTATGAACACCGCAAGTCGAAATACTTGCATTCAACGTAACATTCCTTGAGCACTAAATTCAAGGTTGTTTTTAAAGTCAGCATGACACGCATCTGCAGTTACATTTTTATTCCTATTGTAACACATACAGTAAAGCAAGTGAAATAGCTTCTCAAACAAGAAAAAACTATTGATTTTGTCCATCATGCACTGACTGGTGCTTTGTCATTTGCTCTTGCTGCACATGTATGTTCGTCAGAAAAGATAAGAGATGTCAATGCAAGCGGGAGTGGAAATGATTTTGATGAAAAACTGTCAAGTGTACATTGATTAAAGTGCCCCTATTATGCTTTCTTAAAGGTTAGTTCAGTTAGTTTTGGTTGATTCATAAGACAGACCTACATCTGAAAATAATTACATTTTCTCATAACTAATTTTAATCACCTCTTTACTCTAATAGTCTTAGATCTTTAAAAAAAAAAAAAAGATCTGTAAGTGCTGAATCAGATTTATTTTTACTTGTTTAATTGTTATGGCGCAGAGTATAATTACCAAATTGCACATTTCTGATGATCTTATGAACACAATGACAACTAAAATCTGTTTAGATTAGAATTTTGATGTATGTGCAGCGGCTGAATTTTTCACGTTCATGAATGCTCTCATTATATAAAACGACATGCAGATACAACGCACAAGACTGATTTCTACAATTCAATGCTTAAAACAGGAGATTTAGTGAAAGTGCATAAGTCACACGCAACCAATAAACATCTGGTATTATATAAATGTCTTAAGTACCTACAACTTAGGCACCTTCAACATAGAATTATAAGGTTCTATCTGACATTTTTGTCAAAATTGAGTTGTTCAAATATTCTTATTAAATGACAACTTATTTACATTTTGTGACTTATTTTTATAAGTTGTTTACATTTTACAACTTATTTAAAAAAACAATAAAGGTTTTAACTACAAAGCCGAACTCTAGCTTGGTTCTATAAAGTTCTTTGTGACCAATCGGGATCAGCTTTCTTTGTCATGTCGCCAGATTGCTCCATTGACAGTGGAAAAACCAGAAAGAAACACAAAATCTGAGACAACTCAGACATGCCGCACCATGATGATTTAGAGGCTTTTTTAGACATTTAAATGAAAATGTTAAATTTTACATTGTTAAAAGAAACAGGAACTAAGAAAATAAATATTAAATGTGAAATATTTTAATTTGTAAAAATATAGTCAGCAAAAGATTTTCAGTATTTATTAAATTAAATATTGTTTTTTTTTAAAGTCTTTAAATTTGATATTAGGCCTTGAAGGGCAAATACTTAATTTAATTCATGGAGCATTTAATTTAATAAATATAATTTAATAATTCATATAAAGTATATAATTCATATTAATTACATAAAATGAACAGCTACACTGCACAAAATATTTAGCACAGCCTTATATGCTTAACTTGAACAAGAAAAAAATATTCATCCTAAAATATTACATAAACGTTACAGAAAAACATCAATTCAAACATCAACATATTGTTATAACACCAATTTTAAAAAAATTAATTAAATGTATAAGCAGGCTGACTGTATTTCTTGAAAGTAATTCTTTAATTAATGATCTGCCAGATTGAACCTTATAATTCCAAGCAGAAAATACTTTTTAAGAATTAGAAGGTTCTATCAGCATTTACCCTGCTTATTTTACCCCAAATTTAAGAGAATTTTGATAATTTACTCTTAGACTACATTTAGGGTCTCTGTCATGTTAATGTATAGAAGAGAACTGTTACACACATATTGTTTGCTTTATGGAATGCAAAATTCTTTAAGTAAAATATCTCAAAATCATTTAGAATGCAGATAGAACCTTATAATTCCAAGGTGAAACTTGAATGACTTGTTTTGGCAGTTTAGAATTGAATTCTTTGATTTGAGCACTCTAGAAACTGTACAGATCTTACATTAAACTGTGCATGAATGGAACGATTTGAAAAAGCATTGACGAGTAGCATTAAAAAAATGGCAATGTGTACTCATAAATCATTTATAATAAATACAGTAATTCTCCATAAAAAAACAAAAATTGATTTCATGGCGACTTCAAATGTTACATCTGCTTTGAGGCAGGGCTTGCTTTAATTTTCCATGGACACCAGAGGAGAATCAGAGGCAATGCTTCAAATCTCGGATGATTCCCTACAGGCTCCTGCATTCCAACACGGTCATTACTGCTACACAGCGTCTTTGTAGAAAGCAGAACAGAGA
This sequence comes from Danio aesculapii, assembly GCF_903798145.1. Classification (NCBI taxonomy): domain Eukaryota; kingdom Metazoa; phylum Chordata; class Actinopteri; order Cypriniformes; family Danionidae; genus Danio; species Danio aesculapii. Next base: position 32,039,173 of record NC_079441.1, on the reverse strand, counting down.
GTGGCTCCATGTAAACAGCCTGTGAGTAATGGACTGGCGTCTGGTTATGTAGGAGAAGAGGCTAGAAAGGAGACAAAAGTAGGCGACTGGTACCACCTCGATCACTTTTGTTCTGCCACAGACAGTGAGGATTTCATCGCAACTCATAGACAACCCAATTTTTCCACCTGCCACAAAGGATTATGACATCAATGCGCTTCATTGGAGTGCAACAAAAAAGGCGCTCACACAAAACAAGGTCTGCATGTTTTAAAATCTTTCACCAGAAAAGAGCTGAAAGTGGTTGAATCCTGAAAGCTGATCAATGACTCTGCAAAAAAATAAAAATGAAAGCTATTCAGAGCAGCATGTCTGAATGTGCTGCGTTTTAATCGAGTACTGCAGGATGTGCTCCATTTTTTTTGAGACAGAGTTAGAGAGAGAGAGAGTGTGTGTCAAAAGATTGTTTTCACACTTGTCATTGGTTCCCCTGACATACACCTACACATGCAAACAAACTGATTCGGTCTGCTTTGAATTTGATTCACTTTAATTTAAATGTGAAGATTATTCCACTTTGTTTGCATTAGTATCCCGTGAAACACCGCACGAGTGATTCACCATCTTCAGTGAATAGTAATGATGTTGTGGTTTGGAAGGCATTCTTTATACTCTGGTATTGATCAGACCAACCTCATTTTCAATAGTTCCTTAAGAAGTGATTACTTCATTACCCAGTCTCATTATAAGGGGAATACTGAAGAGTGAAAGGCACTGAGTGAATCACAATCTTTGTGTTAATAGCTTTGATATCATGATGGCGGTGGTAGTCTAATGATGAGAGAGAGAGCTGGGATCCTAAAACAAAAAGCCTCAAGATTCAGATCAGGGTGTTCCAAAAACTAGATTGAAACTGAGATCAGAGTTTTGCTCTATCACACCAAAGCTTTAGTCTCGAACAGGCCACTTAACCCCATCTGCTGAAGGACAGTCCTTGCAAAGAGATAGAGCGATGGAGAAAAGAGCGAGCCAGCAGGAAATGGTTGAAAGTAATCTGTCAAGGCAGAGAAACGGTGATAGATCACTGAACAGCGGAGAGAAAAATGTGGTTCCTGGACAGTAAAACGCTTCTGAAGGACACAACAGAGACCATATAATCAGCTTTTTCCCGTTAAAGAGTGTCATCTCTCAGTTGATTTTGAAATGCTCGTCATTTATGGCGCTTGACAAAAAAAAGGAAAATGATTCTGCTTTAATTTGGTCTTGCTTTTTCTCATTGACATTCACTACAAGACACATGGGAGTCTGAGTGCAAAATTATTCTCCATTACGTTTAAGGTCATCAAATCGGCTCTTGTGATTCAGTTCTTGGCTGAATCAATCCCACTTTCATTTGCTTAATGTATAGTCCATTGAGGGTGCATTACTCAGTAAGAACCAGACGTACATCATTCGAGCCTGGCTTCCAGGAAACTCCTCTTGGACTGCACTAAATGACTATTAATGGCCACTAACAAGTTGTGTTTGAAATGAAGCAGGTCGCTTTGCCTCTCACTTCTCCCCGTGTACCATAATTAAGTGCTGTTTTAATGTGACATGCATTTAGGTGAATCTTGATGATGAGGGAGAAAGAAATAGTGATTTTAGAGAGACACATTAGTACAGCCAGTTATAAGTCGGCCCAGGCAGAATCTGCTGACTTTTCTCTCATTTCCTTCTCCAATTATGAAGGTAAAACCAGCAGAATGGATTTACACATGGTAAAATGGCCAGCCGAGCTAAATAATACTATACTTTTATTGCTAGCTGGATACATCATAATGACAAACTAAGTAGAATGTACCGTTCAAACAACCTAAGGTAACATAAGTCATTGAAAAGCTGGTATTAAAAGTTTTATGCTCCTTGAAGTTGTTCCAAACTTATATGCATTTCTCTCCTCGGCTGACAATAAAAGATATTTTAAAGAATGGGGGTTCTGGCTGCTGCTGATTTACACAGAATTGATCCATAATATGGAAGTCAATAGGAACTAGCAACTACTCTTCAGGAGGGGAAAGAAACTCATAAGGCTTTGGAACATCTTCAGTAAATTAGGGCAATTTTCATGTTTTCTTTAAGATTTTTACTCTCATCATTCACCTCAGGTGGTGCGCCTCTAAAGGAACACTGTACTTTTGGCAGAATGAAACTATTACAACCCTTAAAAAGCTTTAGTTTATTTCACAATCACGGTATTTCAAACCATTAACTAACACTACTAGATTAATATACTACTAATTAGAGTTTACTATAACTGCTAAATACGGTTTATTAATAGTTAACTAGAAGTTGAGTTTATGTTTAGGGTAGGATTAGGGAGGCAGAATAAGATCATACTTTATAACTACTAATGAACAGTTAATAACTTACTAATTTGCAGGTAATTAGCCTGTTAATTAGTTAACAGCATAAACGTCTTCATACCAAAATGTCTTATAAACCTGTCCGGGTTTATTTATTGAAATCAACCAGTTTAAATAAATAAATACAAAAAAATAAAAAATAAATAAATCACATTTTTAGCAAAACACTGAAATCAAAAATAAAGCTTTAAAAATAGGACTTAGATAACTGAACTTTATATCCTCTTTAGGGTGTTGTATTCGCAGGCTGTAAATGAAATCAGTCTCAGTGAAGTTCTCTGGAAACCACATATGATGCATGTTATAGGACAGGCAAAAATACCAAGCCAAAACAGCAATCAATCTGAACTGGCTACTTTTGCTTGAACATTGCTAAGCAAACTTCATTTGATCAAAATAGATAAGATGTTAAGAGGTGTGTCAGTGCTGTAAGCCTAGTGGTCAGTGTGCTGCCATATAATGCAATTGTGTGGTGAGTGTCCCTAGTTCGAGTCCCAACTCATGGACCTTTTTCAATACAATCGACACCTCTCTTTCTCTCCAACTTTTATTTCCGGTCACTTCCTTCACTGTCCTACCATAATAAATCTAATGTGTATTAATAGAGTGTTTACCGTGTATGGCCATACACCCAAAGCACTTCACAATCATTAGGGGTGGATGGAGTCTCTCCACACCACCACCAGTGTGCAGCATCCACTTGGATGATGTGACAGCAGCCACAGGTCAATGGTGCAAGTGCGTTCATCACACACCAGTGGAGAGACAGTAATAGAGCCAATATGATTGATGGGGATGTTTAGGAGGCCATGATAAGTAAGGGCCAATGGAGGGAAATTTGTCCAGGATACCAGGGTTACAACCCTACTCTTTACGACAAGTGCAAGGGGATTTTTAATGAGCCAGGACCTCGGTTTACCTCATCTGAAAGATGGTGCTCACTGACAGTATAGCATCCCCTTCACTATACTGGGACATTAGGACACAGAATTAAGGTAAACTATACAAAAAATAAACCATAAAACAGACGTTAAGAGGTGTAACCACTACCACATAACTCACCTTCCACTCCACTGATGCACTTGACTCTGTCACGCACCTCCACGTTATACCCCTCAAAGGACATGAAGACTCCATTGGGGTGGTACTGCTCTCTCTGGGCATATACTTTGGAGTAACTGTGCGAAAACTCAAAACGATCATAACCGTCATACTGCACCACCTTGCCGTACACCTCAAAGTACTTCTCCATCCAGCTGAAGGGCATATAAACCTCACTGCCTTCTCGACGGCCTTTAATAGTGGCATCGTCATTGATCAGGCAGTCTATCTCTTCATATCGCACTCCGCCAACTACAGGTGGAGGTTCCGGGGGCTGGGGCTGCTGTGGATGGCTGTCTATTTTGGGGCTGGGAGGAGGTTGAGGGTGCCGGGGCAGGAAGCGCAGTGCTTTCTCACTCGTGCACTTGTTCCAAAGAAGGACCGTGAGCAGAGACAGAAGAGCACAGATCACTATCAGGGTCTTGTAGTGAACACGGGCTGCCAGACAACGCATCATCCCTGCTTACCTGCAAAGCAAACACACAAATGTAAATTAACACACACATTGCTTGAAATGTCCATAGGCTGAACTTTAATAACAAGCATATACACAGAGTCGCCACACAACACCGCTGACATTTGGGATTGAAGCTGTTGAGTAATCAGTAATCCAGACAGAGAAAATTATGCATACCTACACGGAATTAATCAGAGTTTAAAAGGTCCAATCAATATTTTTCCCTCCGCATGAATAATCAAATGCAACATTAGAGAAATTCAATATCTGTCTGGATGACTGTGTACGCTGTTTTGCATATTGCTTGTAAAATTCAGAGGAACTGAGAAAAGCATTTTCTTTTTACTCTGTATTTATTTATTGTGAAGGTCATAATGTTATACTTTGACCAAAAACACACTCAATACCAGATATTTCTGGATTTATTACAACAGAAACATACATTATGGTCTGTTGGAAAGATTATACAGTGCATCTGGAAAGTATTCATAGCGCTTCACTTTTTCTACATTTTTTATGTTACAGCCTTACTCCAAAATGAATTAAATTCATTTATTTTTTCAAAATTCTACACACAATACCCCATAATCACAATGTGGAAAAAGATTTTTTGAAATTGTTGCAAATTTATTAAAAACCTGAAAAGAATCACATGTACATAAGTGGTTACAGCCTTTGCCGTGAAGTTCTAAATTGATCTCAGGTACATTCTGTTTCCACTGATCATCCTTAAGATGTTTCAGCAGCTTGATTGGAGTCGAGCAGGAACTGGAAGACTAGTCAGTATAGAGGGAAAGATGAATGCAGCAATGTACAGAGACAACCTGAATTAACAGCAGGACAATGACCCAAAGCACACCGCCAAAATATCAATGGAGTGTCTTCACAACAACTCAGTGAATATCCTTGATTGGCCCAGCCAGAGCCCAGATCTAAATCCTATTGAACATCTCTGGAGAGATCTGAAAATGGCTGTACACCGTCGCTTCCTATCCAACCTGATAGAGCTTGAGAGGTTCTGCAAAGAGGAATGGACAAAACTTCCCAAAGACAGGTGTGCCAAGCTTGTGGCATCATATTCAACAAAGACTTGAGGTATGTTTGGTTGCATGTTTTGGCAGATTTTATTACTTGGTCAGGTTATTAAGTTTAACTTTTTCATACAATACATATTTTATTTCAGTCTTTATTTAAACTGACACCACATGGAAGACAGTAAAAAGACAGTTTCATCATTGAAGAAAAACACAATATTTCAAAAATACTTTAAAAATGTTGTAAAATGATTATTGTAAAATAATTTATTCAAATGACCTACTGAAGCAAACTGCATTAACTGTTTATGCACCTCTAGGACCTTGCTAGAAAACTCTTTACAGGGGATTATGTACACCTTACTAAATAAAAACAATGCATTTACCCAAGCAAATGTATAAGTCTTATCTCAGGCACATTTGGGAAATGTCATTCACATTTTAGCTTTCCCATCCATCATTTCTGATGCAACACCCCAACATTTGATAAAAATAGGTGCAAGCTAAAACTTAACAGTAGTTTCTACAGTAACTACTGTTTTTACAATAGTGATAAGCAGAACAGAAATGAAAGAATTCAATATTCTCGAAACATCTCGTCTCTTTCACGAATCATATTCAGCCACTGCGGTTTCTGTACTAGAGAGAGAATCACATTAACTTCGTAAACACAGCTCAACGCAAATCAGCAGCCTCTCACTCATATCATCTCTGCTCTCTCTGGCATGTTAGCTTCCTCGGAAAGAATAAAAATCAATAAGCAGAACAGCACTGCTTCTCACTACAGATAATTACTGAACTGGGTTTGGCATGGACAACACGCCAATGGCATCATTAGCAGTCTGCACCACTGTGAAGCTAAAGCTAAGACTAAGGTCATTGGAGAACAAAAACACATCAATCCATCAACCCAAACGAAGTGTCACACACGCCATATTTAACGAATCGAGCAAAAGGAGCCCAGGCGTGATGAATGGTAGCCGTACATATGTGGCCTACATATGTATGTGGAAACATGATTACATACAATCCTGAAATATTCCATACTATGACAGCTCAAGGCAACTGAATCATTCTTTCCGCCAATCTTCCCAGTTTAATCCTCTTTGTAGAGTTTGCACAGACCTGCGCTCCATCCCTTTCTAATCTCTCCCCCCTTTACTTTGTCTTCCCCACGTCGTCTCTTTTCAGAGCAGAGTCGTCTGACTGCACCTTGAAAGATAAGCAGTTCATCTCATTTGCTGAGGCTATAAATAATTTGATCTTTTTGGCTTTCACAGGAACAGTTCACACGCTGTTACTCTGAGATTCGGGACATGCTTGGGAAAGTGCTGTCTGAATCCTAACACAGAGCACCTGATCAAGCCTCCCTGATGGAGCATCTGGATCGGGCGGCCCACCGCAGTGCGGGGCGCATCTGTGTACAAGGATAATTTGCATTCAAATCCACTAATATGCAGGAGATATGGCTGAGCTCGGTATAATCCAGAGATCAAACTAAAAACAGGAGGAACACTGATGTAATCCCTTCTCTGAACAAGTGGCACAGCGGACTTAAAGGAAGAGTACACCACGTCCTAGGGAGCATCATACTATGCTAGATTTAAGAAAATGGCTTTTCATAGAGGGGCTTACGGCTGGTAATAGGAGTCAGGGTTGAATGAGGTTTAACAATGCGCTGTCCCCATAGCTACAGCTGTGGCTGATCGGCTCCTTTGAGGAAAGCAGGGTTGCGCTGACTTAGTAAACGCAGTGCTCTCTAAAACTGAATTCAAAACAAGCACATCCATCTCAGCAGAGCGAGAGCCATCAGAATGTGCTTAGCGCTGTCTGTGTCGCCGAGACGACTTGATGCTAGCCACGCCCCCTCTGCATCCTCATCATGCTGATTCATGAGCTGCTCTTTCATCTAATGCAGGCCACTATTGATTCATTCAGCTGTTACCTGATACCTGAATCAAGTCCTCACATCTACAGCTTTCCTGGTCAATTCAAACACAGCAAGACAACAGTCATCTAGAAAACTTTACTTGATCAAACTCTCATGAATACTTTAATCATGGCAAGTCGTGAATATCAATGAGAATTCATGCATGTATATGACAACTGTCATTAGGAGTCCTTAGTTCAGTTATAATTTATAATGCAAAGAGGACATTTTTTAGATGTCTTTATGACAACTTGATGGATTCAGACTTCTGTCTTGCAATCAGTGTCAAGCAAGGATCAACGTTTATCCTTTTTCTCATTAATTTATTAGTAAGATTATTTAAATCAGTATTTAATCTTGAAATGATTATTTGAATAATGAATAAAGTTAACACATTGCTTAATATAAGAATGTTCAGTGCATTTACCGGTCTCTTTGTAACTCTATTTTAGGAGCCACCAAACCAGGTCAGAGGTCATGGAGACCTCTTGAGTGGAACTGAAGGGCTTGATCATTGAAAACAACTTGTTTCCTATTTGTGTTGCTGTGTTAAAGTGATTTTGCTATGATTATTATTATTATTATTATTATGTGTTAATTCTGTTTAAAGTAATTTTCCTTTTTATTCAAGCAAGACTTTGTGAAGCGAGAATATAGCAGCCTGAATGTAGATTATACCAGTTTTTAACCAGCCTTGGGTAAGAAACAGATTGTACTTTGAGTGCGTGTCCAATTGTGGAGCCTTTCACAGGTCTGGGGTCAGCTTTAAACAGCCTAGTGGTTGTCTGGCGTTTGTATGCTTGAGATATTGAGATATCGTATCGCATCCACGTAGAAATTTTAGTGGATGTCTATCTGTGTTTTAACCAATCTGGTTAAAACAACTGTATGTATGATGCAGTTAATGATGTTATATAAAGCCGCCTTTCCACTGCACACGACATTCAGACATGACTGCCAAAATACGCCCCCTTGTGGCAGTCACACAGAATATTCCGTTTTGTCCTGCACTATGGGAGAGAAGCTGATACTCGCGGTGGTGTCTGGTGCTAGAAATTTTGGAGGGAATGTGGAGACAATATTAAAAATAATAATATATTTTTATTACTCATTTATAAATAGAATTTTTTTTTAATACAGACATTTTTCTACTAAAAAAAATAACAAAGAACTCCTATTTCTCATCTCGCATGCATAGACCTGGACAACACTGGAATACATCTCATCCGGTTGACCGGTCCCATACGGTGTAGTCACAGGAGTTCAAATATTTTAATGGCTCCACAGCTCAAATCAGATCTGAATTTTCCAAATACGGAGATGATCGAAACTCCACACAGCTCTCGGACTACTCTGTCTGTCGCTTGTCGTTTGTCATAGAAAGGTGGCTTAAAAGTATAACTGTTGTTTATTTGTGATAAGCAGAGCTGCCTACTACCTCATTTGAGAGTGTTGAAGCTGGCTTCTGCTGATGAAACTGCAAACTTCAATAAACTTTATTTATTTGAATCTCTAACTCCAGCTCTCCTTCATCTGACAGACTGGGCGTTTTTGGGTTCAAACTGTAAAATATCCCTACACAAGATTGTCATGAGGCCATTATAACAGTGTCATGAATGTTTTACAACATCAAATATTTTTCTTGACCATAATAATGGTACAAATTACATTTGTCATTTAAATGCCATTAATTATTAATTTATTATTTAGATAATAAATAGAAAATAGAAAATTTTTAAAGGACAAATCCATTTTGTTCCACTGAAAAATTATTCATGACAATCCTAATGACAATCTTGGGTCTGACAGATTTATTAAAAGTCATGTTGTTATGTCAAGATGTCATGACAAAGACAGGTTGTTATGTATTTGGTTATGTCAAGTTGTCATAAAGACATATCAAACAATGTCATCTTTGCATTTAAAATAACATAACTGAGCTAATGACGCTTAGGTCAAATCCCAATTTATTTTTGTACCCCTACCCCTTCCCCTTGGCCCTTAAAACCAAGTGTGAAGGGGAAAGGCTTCAAAATTTACCCCTTAGATATGGGACAGCACTACAACACCAGCACACATCATCATGTCATCGCAATCACATGCTTCATATGAGATCAGACGATTGCGACTACTGTAAATATTCCAGTTGCGTTATTTTTGGGTATTTATCGTAACTGTACACCATGGCCATATTCACCCATGTAAACACACCAAAAACAACATTAGCGTTATACCTGACACTGTAAAAAGCTTATTCCCAGCCACTAGACTTTTCTGACAGGGTATTAGAGTGTCAGAATGTTGTGGGACTGCTATATAAGAGTTATTATTAGCAATTATAGACTGCGAAATTTTGCGGTTTTTATTTCAGCATTTTTTTAAAAACATGACGGTAAACCATGAACGCGGTTATGAATATATTAAAACATATGCTTGCTTGTTGTAATAATTTGTAATAATGACAAAACATACTAATTTGTGGATCTCCTTACTTCCGAGTGCAGTGCAGCTATCCTGCCGTTGTGGCTGGTGTATTCTGGGAAATTCTTACCTTTTGGTTTCGAGTGTGGTCCTGAAAAATCTCTTTTTGAAGGCCTACCCCTTCCCCTTTGCCCTACTAAGCTAATGAGAATTGAAACACCCCTACTCCTTCACGGGAAAACACAAAACAATGGGTAGAGGAAGGTAAGAGGAAGGGCTAAGGGGTAGAATTGGGATTGGGCCTTAATGACAGCCATTACAGGTACGTTAGCTTAAAAAGTTTACACCTATAACACTGATAAAATTCTCCTTGTCTTGACCTATTTGGTGCACATTTCTGCATTGCTGTGTTTTGTCATCAAGTGTAAACAACAACAAGCATTGTTTCCCCTGCAAATATATCAACTAGATTATAAAAGTCTCTATATTACTTTAATAACCATGTTATAAAATCTCAGCTGGCTGACATGTCTATGATAGCAAGGTATATGCTGTACGATCTCACTGTCCAGCCGTAGGCTACACAATCCCAGGCTGCCGTCCTCTGCATGCACCTTGAGCTCAGGGAACAGTGTGAGGTATTGTTGACACATGAAAGGCTGTCAGTGAAGGGGGGACAGGGCTGGCACAGGAGAGCTGGGTGCAATGAATACCAAGCTTTCAGCTCATTTGTCACCACAACCCACACAGACCTGCTCCCGAGACTGAACGCCTGTCCTCCTTACTCTGGCCTGCCACGGGCTCTTCATGCTACACCAGACAATGGCGAGAGGAGCTGGAGCCCCACTGGAGCTCCTTTTTCTTTCTTCCTTTCACGGTACAGATATTAATATGCAAGTTATGGTAATCAGAATCAATTCTACTAAAGAGAAAGAAATCTTCAATATTGGCTTTAGAATTAAGAATATCTTAGCGGGGCAAACAAAGTGACAAATCTTACCACAGGGTATTTACTAATGTGCATGCTTAATCCACGACGAAACTTCTGTTGAACCAAAAAAGGCTTTGTGACAAGGGTTTGGCAGTGAAAGAAACAGAAGACAGAATCTGAGACCTATTTTTGGAAACTTAATAAGGGTTAAATGGAATCCATCCACATTTTGAAATGCCACAGGGAATACGATTTCCTGCTTTACTGCACAACATATTAATCAAAGAATACCTCCAAAAATGAGCTCTTGTGCTGGCTCTTACATCTCCAGCCAAACACAGGAAGGAAATAAATAAGTCTCCAGAGGGATTTTGATCATGCACAATATGGCTTCTGGAAAAGAAGAGCAAGACCCAGAGCGGCAGTTACACCCATGCTGAAGTCTTTCGTCACTCGGCTGAAACTGGAGATGGCTATTAACAAACTTCATGCAAACAGCTGCAGAATATTGTTAGCATAACACAAATCACTGGCTACATTAAAAGCCTGAATCAAACCTTGATATTATGGCAAGAGGTGAGTGCTTAACTGTCAACATAAGATGATTCTTTAGTCATTAATACAAAATCATTTAAATTGCAAAAATAACGATGCAACAAATATCACGATTACCTGTAAGCAGTGGGGGAAGAAGTACTGAAAAATCATACTCAAGTAAAAGTACCATTACTTCCCTAAAAATGTAGTGCAAGTAGAGTAAACGTATCTGTTGCAAATATTGCTAAAGTATGAGTAAAAAGTAGACCTTTTAAAAGTATGTCAAGAGTAGTTAGAGTATTACGCTGTTAAAAGCTGATGCATTTACATGTAATTTGTGGATATGTGTGTAAACGTAACATTCTGTAGTGCATCTAGTTATTGCCCAGCAGGCACACAAGGTCATAAGACGTTAAGATTAGGTTAGATTTAGGATGTAATATCAGGTGACTAAAAATAAACTTCAAGCCAGCATCTAAGGACAACGTTATTTTGATGTCCAATAATGACGTCAAATGAAGTTGACATTTGGTTGATTTTAGGTTGTTAGAATGTGACCAAAATCCAACGTCGAGCCAACGTCTTAAACCAACGTCATATTGACCTCAAATACTGACATTTATTCATCAGGTCTGGCAACCAAAATCCAACGTCTGATAGACGTCATAGTGGTTTTGTCCACACAACGTCAAGCTGTAACATCATTAGACATTGATATTTGGTTGGTTTTAGGTTGGACATTGAGGTTGGCCTGACATTAAGTTCTAACGTCAACGCGATTTTCCTTTCCAAAGAAAATGCAAAGTCCCTATGACGTTAGGGTTCAACGTCAATTAGACGTCTTCTTGATGTCCTGTGCCTGCTGGGTGTTAAAGGTCATTTCAGTCATCATACAGTAAGCATCAGTGACATGCATCTAAACAACCTCTGGGTCAATGTGTGTAAAGATTTTGGCCATCTTCTTGAACACTTTTAATGCTTCCAAACAGTTTCTGTAATTATAAAGTGCACATGTCTTGAGATCAATCAATATGATGTGAATAATCAATACGATGTGATTTACCTTCTACAGTATGTACAGTTTGATTGGACAGGAATCACAGGACTGATTTTTCTAATCAGTGATAGTGGAGTAATAGTACCAATACCGCACTAAAGATGTATTCAAGGGAAAGTAAAAGTACACATTTTTAAAACTACTTAGTCAATTACAATTCCTGAGAAAAACTAATCAATTACAGTAATTTGAGTATTTGTCATTTGTTACTTTACACCACTGCCTGTTAGAGAAAAAAATAGAGATTTTATGCATTTAGCATAAACACAGGGACAGATTTTAAGATCTTAAGCCAACGTACACCCTCTTTTACCATAAAAAAAATACAAAGTGGAACAAAAACATTAGTGATAAAAAGGCGTGGACCCAGTAATTTTTGCGGCTGGCCTTATTTTATAGGAGTTTCCTAGTCAAATAGAAAACGTATGGGAAGAGAGTTTTAAAATGAATCATCAGCATGATTTACTAATTTGTGGTAGTCAGTTTACAGCAAAAAAGTATGTCTTAACCCATTCTGTGCCTGTGTTGTTGTTAGAAGATCATATGCATCTTATTATCATCGGCTTGCAATCTAATTTGCACTTGGTACATTGTGTTGTTCATTATGGAAATGAGCTGCTGCTTCTGTATTCTTTAAATTGAGCACCGTCAGTAGATCACTTGCAAAACTTTACACCCATTGCCACTTTCATGGGACTGCATTCTCAATAATTTCCCTCATTTAGACAATCTGCCCTTTTGTATTGTATGCATTATAATTATATTGTCCAATCATCAGCAGCATTTGAAAGGACTGATGTACAATGTTATAAACAATTTACTCATTTATTTACTCAAATTTAATTATTTATTTGTTAAACTATTTTGGAAAATTGGAATAAACATCTGTCATTCTGAAAGTAAAGATGGAGTTGAAGAAAATGTCACAATGTGAGGAGTACTTCAGACAAGACAAGTCTATGGATATCACTCATGCAATATGCAAACATTGTAGGACAGTTACGCTGGTGAAGTAGTCTCAAACCATAGTCAATTATTCACAACTGAAAGTAAAAGGCAAAAACTGTGTGAGCTGTTACCATCTGTCCCCGCATTAATGGTGCATTAATTCTCTCAGAGCTTTTGGAGCTGTATCTACCTTAATATATGCTGATAATGGTATATCAAGTATCTTAATTTATTGGATTAACATTTCTCTTGTGACATAGACATACATTAATGATAGTGGTGGAAAAAAAGATAATGAGTTGAACAAGTGTTTGCTTATGAGTTGGTGTTTGAAGATGCATTTATTGACTTCTTATTGTATAACATATAGTCATTATTGAGGACAATCAAAGCAATCACGTCAAAATCAATGCCATGGCATTGTATTTATTTATTTATTTATTTTTTATAAGATTATTCCATTGTCCTCATTTGTAAGTTAACTTGACAAAAAGTGTCTGCCAAATGATTACATTTAAAATGTTTTAAAAAAACAACTGATTTGAAACCATTTTAGAGTCATGAAAATATATTTCAAATATATTTAAAGAAGTTAAAACTCATTTTAGCTCCCTTTCAATCTAATATTCCACAACAACAATAACAAAATGTGTTTTTATCCAATGCTCTTTTCCAAAATTGCTTTAACTAAACAATAGAAAATAGAAAAAACAACCAAAAACAGAAAAACAAACTTGCATAATAAAAATCACAGTAACAATACTCTTGAGTAATCAACACCGGTCCAACACAGGCTCATAGGGAATAAGTGCCCAGAGCTACATTTTTGAGAACAGAGTAATGTGCCTGCGGGTACATATGGCTGCATCTTGTGAATAAAACGAATGCAACAGGGTGATACCGATTACTGTTTACCTATGTAAAGACAGCTTTAAAGGCATGATTGGAAACGAATGGCGTCAGACTTGGGACATGAAGAGAAGCAGAGAGGAGTTCAAGTACGGCAAATGACTGTTTTAGAAACCAGGTAAAGGACAGTAAATTTGATGCTCTCTCTTCTGGCTAACGTTATCAGCCTCACACCATTTTTTTCTTTTTCTGAAAGTCTCAATAACACTATGGTTGAGTTTTTTTTTATTATTCATTCATTTTTTTGGCTTGGTCCCTTTATTGGTCTGGGATCGCCACAACGGAATGAACCGCCAACTCATCCAGCATATGTTTTACGCAGCGGATGTCCTTCCAGCTGAAACCCATCACTGGGAAACACCCATTTTAGCTTACCCAATTCACCTATACCGCATGTCTTTGGACTTGTGGGGGAAAGCGGAGCACCCGGAGGAAACCCGCGGGGAGAACATGCAAACTCCACACAGAAATGCCAACTAACCCAGCCAAGGCTTAAACCAGCAACCTTCTTGCTGTGAGGCGACAGCACTATCTACTGCGCCAGCGAGTCACCATTATTTAAGCAAAAACAAAAACTGTGAAAAAATAATTAGTTTTACTCTCCCATTCACTACTCTCTAAGTTTACCCAACTATGATTACATCCACTGCTAAGAAACCTGTAAATGTGAAAAGAGCCCATTATGCAAGACAAGACGACCGACTTCTCTCATAGACGTGCATGAGAAGGACATTGAGATTGGCAGAAATGTACACAGTGGCCTCTAGCAGACTTTAAAAAAAAAAATAAACATAAAAACTGTATGAAAAAACATGCCCAAGTAATGTATTTGAGATTGTGAAAAATGTTCATGGCAGCCCTAGTGAATATGTGAAAACAAAAACTGCCAGTACGTGTAGTCCAGGGTAATATTTCTCAGTTCTCAAAGATGTATCCCTGGGCACATATTTCCAATGAGCCTGGGTTGGCAAATGTTGCTTTAACACAAGGCCAAGATGTGTTTCCCTCTGGGCAGCATTGAGAATCAAGCCATGTGTTTGAGCTCAGGTGTGTTAGATCTAACTAAACTCTGGACATTTCCTCTGCTTAGAACCGCTGATCAGCCTGGGGACGAATCAAGGGCAACCTGCAGCTTCAGAAGGTGCACTATTACAGATAGCAGACCTGGCAGCTAGTGAATGGGTACAGATGAATTTAAAAAGTAAACGGATGAAACAAAAACACCTCGATCCCTTCTGTTCTAGTGTGAAACAGCTACAGTCCATTATTAGGCTCATTAGAGAAAAAGATATTGCCAGAGGGACATCAGAGGGATTCCCCCCTGTGTAACAGATGCAGCCCATAATAAGCATAGATGACAGGCTAGGCTAATAATAATGCAGTGGATGTAATTTAGTCTAATTCTCATTACAACGGCGCATGGGAGAACTTCTGTATCAGCGAAACGGCAGTTATAGAGAACACGCACGGAATGTATGCAGGTATAATCTGGGGTCAAGTTTAAAAATTACCCCTTCATTTTAGAAAAACACCAGGGGAGCACGGCTAAAGCGCAACCAATCAGATGCACTAGAGCCCAAGCGCATTGCATGTTTGATCTGATATTAGACTGCGGTACAGTGCTATTTACACTTCTGCCACAGTGCAAATCCAGAGTTTATAGCTGGCAAGGCAAGATGATCAAAGAGCAGATGTTACAAGGACCTCCTTCTGGCTGCGAGTCGTGATCTAATCAACACACCTGTTCCATCAACAGGCTCTCGGAAAAAACAACTTTGGCTTTTACATGAATGCAATTAATGTGAGCTTCTATCTAAAGCTAATTAGGAGCAACATTACAGACAGCTGAAAAGAATTTTAGTACCTGGTTAGGAGGCCACATGGGAAAACTAGGCTGAGTTGGAAGTGGTGTTAGTGAAGCCAGCAGGGGGCACTCAACCTGTGGTGTGTGTGGGTTCTAATGCCCCAGTATAGTGAAGGGGACACATTGTCAGCGAGCGTCATCTTATGGATGAGATGTTAAACGGAGGTCCTGAGTCTCTGTGGTGATTAAAAATCCCATGGCACTTCCACTTCATCTATAACTGGTGTGTGGTGAGCGCACGGGCGCTGTTGTCCTGTGGCTGCTGTCGCATCATCCAAGTGGATGCTGCACACTGGTGGTGGAGTGGAGAGACCCCCCTAATGATTGTGAAGCTCTCAGGGTATATGGCCATACACAATAAATGCGCTATATAAATCTTATTTCCTTCCTCACTTCCATTCTCTCTTAATACACTATACGACAAAGAGATTCTGAAGCATGAAGTTTCCGGAAATGCAGATTGTGGTCATGGTAGAAATCTGTATCATGTTTTTATCTGGCATATTTTTGTAAAACAAGTTCCTGAGGAGAACGGTCAAGAATAAAATATGCAGCATATCTTGTGCTCCACATATTTAGAAAATGTCGGTGACTGTCAAGTGAAAGAACACTGCAAAGACATTATTCTTATTCATCACTGGGGTTGATGTACTTTCTCATAAAGTATCTCTGGGTGCCCTAAAACTAAAGTATACTATGCTAACATGTCAATGAAGCTAATGGGATTCTGAAGTGCATTCCCTTCATTCATAAATGTTTTTAACACTCTGGTATTGTTCAGAGGCAGTTAAACCTGGCTTTTTTCATTTATTTTAGTTAAATATTATTTTATATTTTAGGGGATTTTATGGTAGTACATCTTTTGTACTTTATTGCTTCATACATTATGATTTTATGGTAGGTTATACAGCATAACTTCTTTTTCCACAGTTCCAAAATCTCTCTCTCTATATATATATATATATAATTTATATATATATATATATATATATATATATATATATATATATATATATATATATATATATATATATATATATATATATATATATATATATATATATATATATATATATAAACTTTCAAGGGGCCCAAAGGATGACTTCTGAAATTTTATACTACATTATATTACGGCGGCATGGTGGCTCTGTGGTTAGCACTATCTTCACAGAAAGAGGGTTGCTGGTTCGAGTCTTGGCTGGGCCAGATGGCATTTCTGTGTGGAGTTTGCATATTCTCCCCATGTTAGGCGAGTGTCCTCTGGGTGCTCCGATTACCCCCACAAATCCAAAGACATGCGGTGAAGGTGTATTGGGTAGGCTAAATTATCCGTAGTGTATGTGTGTAAATGAGTGTGTGTGGATGTTTTCCAGGGATGGGTTGCAGCTGGAAGGGCATCTGCTGCGTAAAACATATGCTGGATAGGTTGTCAGTTCATTTCGCTGTGGCAACCCCAGATTAATAAAAGGGCCAAGCCGAAAAGAAAATGAATGAATGATTATATTATATTATATTATATTATATTATATTATATTATATTATATTATATTATATTATATTATATTATATTATAAAATTATTATTAATTCAATTAATTTAAATATAAAATAATCTAATTTGATTAAAATGAAAAAGAAATATACACAATCCATAAAGAACCTCACTAAAAACATCATCTCAAGCCTTGGAACATTTATCGCAGGGTCCTTATCTATTCTGAGGTGGCGTTTCAATTTTCAGATATGATCTATTAACACCAGTTAAGCCTATTTAATGCTTACTCAATGCATTTACAAGACTTTCCTAAAGAATCTGATTCCCGACAGTTATAACAACTTTAACACAGGACAAGTTATTCAAAACACAGCTTAAAATGAACTGACAAAGTAATTCAAATCACAATAATAGCAAAAAAAAAAATAAATTAAATATATTTTATATAAGTATATTTTTAAATATGACTAAATGAAATCTAAAAAAATCCCCTGACCAAATCAAATTTACTGGCCAATGGTCTATTTAAACTAGCCTATGTGATAAACCAGTGTTTATAGGCCTAGCTCTTTTTGCAGTGGCTGAAGAGAAAAATTGCTTTGAAGGTAATGCTCCTCATCCAATTCATCAGCAGTCAGGGGATTAGAGCTGTTATATTACCAAAAAGCTTACGATCTTACGGCCAGCGGAGGGATTAAACACTTCTCGTAAAATGAAGACAGGAGAAGCAAACCATCTGACAGAGCCATTATGACCCTACCACACACACATACACACAAACATTACTAGCAAACAGACTGCAGTCACTTTTACACGTGTCTAATCCAGACATGGGACAAAATGTTGTGGTGACTACCAATGGGAGTGCAGACCGGATACAAGCGAATACAAGCATGCCTGCAGACTTCCATTGGTTTAATCGCTGTCATTGTGTTCTTGGCTTTAAAGGTATAGAGGGGTTGAACCTCAGATCAGGTTGAAGAGAGATAAAGCAGGTGAAACAAGACAGACTGAGATATGCTGCCTTGCATGGATGATCTGACATATGAGGCTTAAACTTCAATCAGATCAAACCGTCACATTTTAACATATCTGAGGTGTTGTCCTGACTGAGTAATGAAGAGATATAAAAAGCCTTTTCTTCACAGACTCGTGTCTAAATCCACTCTTGCTTCATTTGTGCAAAGTGCCTTATTATGCATCTTAGATATCGAATACATACATCACGTTCCATCAGTAATTTAGTTTCTGGACTTTGGCTATATTTTCAAAGACTGCTAACAGTGATTTTAATACAAGAAATGTATCACTTCTGTTATAATCCAATCAATTTTTGATCAAGGGTTGATCTTTTTTAATAAAATGGGGAATATTGACGAAGCACTTAAATCAGATGTTTGCTAGTTTAGAACATTCATCGGATACAAGCCTCATTGACAAAGCTCCCATTCATCATTTTGTAACAATGTTATGGCATATAAAACGAACATAAATGTCAGAGAATAGTGATTTTAATACAAAAATGTACAGTTTTATTCAGTTATAATCCAATACGTTTTTCATCAAGGGTTGTTTAATATGTTTGCATATTTGGTTCAGGGCTACAGTTGGATGCCTAGTGCTTGATTCAAAGTCACTAGACAATCCAGACAATTTCATTCACTCGTTGAAACGATGGCATAATGGCGCAATGATTCTTTGATCATTTCTAACAAGATGTCACATTTCTAAAGAGTAGATTTCCATTAGCGTTCCAGAACAGAAAACTGAAGCTACAATTCGCACAGGCTCACCAAAATTGGACAATAGAAGATTGGAAAAACGTTGCCTGGTCTTACGGGTCTCGACTTCTGCTGTGACATTCGAATGGTAGGGTCAGAATTTGGCGTCAACAACATGAAAGCATGGATCCATTCTGCCTTGTATCAATGGTTCAGGCTGCTGGTGGTGGTGGTGTAGTGGTGTGGGGGATATTTTCTTGGCACACTTTGGGCCCATTAGTACCAATTGAGCATCGTGTCAACGCCACAGCCTACTTGAGTATTATTGCTGACCATGTCCATCCCTTTATGACCAGCGTACCAGTGTATTTCCAGCAGGATAATGTGTCATGTCATAAAGCGCAAATCACCACAGACTGGTTTCTTGAACATGACAATGAGTTCACTGTACTCAAATGGCCTCCACAGTCACCAGAACTCAATACAATAGAGCACCTTTGGGGTGTGGTGGAACAGGAGATTCGCATCATGGATGTGCAGCAAACACATCTGTTCAACTGCGTGATGCCAATATGGATGCCAATATGGATGTCAATATGGATCAAAATCTTAGAAATATTTCCTGTACCTTGTTGAATCTATGCCACATTAGATTGAGGGAGTTCTGAAGGCAAAAGAGGGTCCAACTATGTACTAGTAAGGTGTACCTAATAAAGTGTGCCGGAGAGTGTATTAGAGCACAAACTCAGAATTTCTGATTAATAATGCAACATTAAAGGCTAAAGTAATGGATGCTAAAAATTCAGCCTTGTCATCACAAAATAAATGACATTTTATTATATAATTTTAGAAATGTATATTAAATTTGATTTGAATTGAAATAATGTGTCTCAATATCACAGTTCAAACTGTAATTTTTGCTGAATAAATGCAGGCTTTGTAAGCATAAGACACTGCATATTTTTTATCTACTGAACCCAAAATCTGATCACTTCATTAACATTTATCATTAACATATGTACTTCATTAACATTTACTGGAGCAAGTATAAAAAAGTAAACAATACAAAAAGTATTCAAGCATCAAGATCCTTTGGATCAAAATGTTGTTTTAGTTGTTATAACTTTGAATGAGAAAGTGAGATGATTCAATGTGTGCAGGGAACTGAACAAATAATTCAGACTGATTCCCCATCTGTTTGTTGGTGCTTTGAACAAAATTTACTCAAAGGGTGGTTCATTTCGCAAATGAGGCATTGCTTAAGTCCCAGAAAAAAAGAGAATGCGCTTGCAATAAACTGCGCATTTATTATTTTGTTTTGCATCAAGATAAAGTAATGAGAGGAACATTGCTCATTGTAAAAAAATTAAAATAAAAAAACAGTCAAAAGTACGGTTACAGCTCTGAAAAATCTAGAGTCGAAACAAAACTGTCAGTGTAGTCAAAACGAATAGACAGCACAAGTGTGGTTTAGATTTATATATAACAGTCCTCGTTCTGGTTTCTTACCCAGCTCCAATCACCAGTGAAGGTCTGACTGCACCGTCATCGCGTTCTATGCCACAATTTGGATCCTCTGCTCCGGTTCATTTAGAAATGTGCTTAGCAGTCTGTCATACCTGAAACAGAGGAAAGATAAACAGCAATGATGTTCTGGTCCAGCTAAGCTGTGGGAAAGTCAAACAAAAATGATTTTTTCCCGTATAACTCAGAGTCTAATCCATGAATCCATTTTCTGCAACCTGAGGACAGTTATCACAGTGTCCTTATCTCTTCTGAGGTGGTGGCCCAATTTCAGATATCATCTATTAACAGCAGCTAAGCCTGTTTATTGGTTGCCCGATGTCATATCCCCTTCCTGGCAAAACATCTGATTGCAGACAGGAGGAGAAGTAATCCAAGCCGCAGATTAAATATATTATCAAATTTCATCTGATGGTGTTGGCGGTTGTTTTAGTTCACTGTTCGGTCGAAACGAATGGCAAAGGCAGTGCTGTTATAGATGTGAGATCAACTCCAAGTTAATTGGGCAGTTATCCATAAATGAAATCTGTTGTGAGTGAAAATGAAACTGGCACCGCACATTTGGCCTAGGCGTTAAGTACGCTTTGCACGTCAAGGAACGCTGACTTACAAGCTTAAATAGAGCATAAATGATGGAGGAGAAACAAATACATATTAGTAATTGCATTCATGATGAATTTACAGGCTTGTCGACAGCCCGGTCGTTAATATAGTGACGATCCATCAGCCACAGTGTGTGGAAAGTGACTGCAACTCTTCACCCCACAATTAATCTCCACCATAACGGTCCTCCAGCACTCAAGGAGAGGCTTGTTAAATTAAAAACGGCAGTAAATCACACTGTAAAGAGGGTATTGATCTTTTTTAATAAAAAGGAATATTGACGAAGCACTTAAATCAGATATTTGCTAGTTTAGAACATTTTATCGGATACAAGTCTCCTTGACAAACCTCCCATTCATCACCATGTAACAATGTTATGGCGTATAAAACAAACAGTCACAACAAATAATGATTAGATGCGCGTGTATAATTTATAACAATTCCGTCAAGCAGGGCATTAAAAGGCAACATAAACACCCATTTTCATGGCAAAAAATATTTAATGCTTTTCGGTGCAAGTCTACTTAATCGAAAGTCACAGAGGCTGATCTTCAGGTTGCCTGTCTGGGAGTCACAGCAGCAAAATCTCAGCATGTCAGTGCTAGTTAACACCTCATTTACGTGTGGCTGTCTGCGGGGCATTGTAGGCAGTTACTATTAAAAGCCTTCTTTTTTTATGCCTTCCTTCACCCCCAAATCACAGAAGCTCAAAAAAGAAATCCTAGCAATTTAGCAATTCCTTCAGGTTATACTCTGACGGACTAGAAAAGCAGGAGGACTGCAGACAAAAGAAGCGTGACATTAAACAGTCTTTTCAAATCACCCCAGTGGCCATCACGTGACTAAACTTGAGCAAAGCTCACTGTGCTGGTTCACTTCCTCTGGCTACTGATAGTAATTGCTTGAAGCGTATGTGATGTCAGATATGTGCACTGCTTGTTTATTTGAGCCTGTTTTAATAAACAAATAGTTTTTCCAGTTCACAAGGACCTATTTTACCCCTTTTTCAAGATTTAAGTCTTTTGTGTTTTCAGAATGTGTCTGTAAAGTTTCAGCTCAAAACACCCATCAGATTATTCATTATAACTTCCAGAATGTTGGATTTTCTGCTTGAAACACAAATGTAGCTGTTTTTGTTGCCTGTGGCTTTAATGCTGGTTCTCCCCACCCACCTTTCCCACATGCCTGTTAGAGTGTGCCTCAATCTTCATGCTGCATCAGATAACAGACAGCTGTAACGTTTGTGAGAAATACTACAATAAGAACTTTCCCAAGTATTATTTGATGTGGAGTTAATTCAAGCCTTTCTGCCTTGATGAGTCACACACAATGTCATTACACAAGACAAATGTGATGGGACACATTAATATACACTGCTTTTTGAATATCCGTTAGGTTAATGTACAAAATATACCTGATTTACATCCACAAACCAGGATTGAAGCGTCTTCTTTTATAATTGTACTGACATGCAGCTGTGATGATAAAGTAAAGATGGTAAAAACACATTCATTACAAACATGCACTGTTTTAAAAATGTTTTAAACTTGTAGAACTCATTCTTGATCACATCTGATGATTGATGATCACAGAAAGCTGAGCAGATCTTTTAATCCCAGTTGCTTTGCGCACGTCCTGTCTTGTGGATATGATTATACGCGTTACTACAGAGACATGTTAAAAAGCAGCTGTCAATCAATTCGATGTGTAGGGAAACCACACTCCTACATATGTTGCAGTGGGCCTCAGAACGGGAGGGATTTAGATCCAATTTTAATGTCAGGAAATGTATTAAAAAACAACAAAAAAAGAGAGCCTTATTGTCTTTTTATCACTCCAATATGACTGTGGTCACAATTGTTTGTGAGACCAACTTAAAAGTTTTAGTTGTCCTCCAAATTATTATCAAATCACTTTAGCAGATTTAGAAAACAGAACCACGTATGAGTGACAGACACAAGGGTTTCTTAAAACGATATTCATTAGCTTAACACTAATTCAACTTCCCTAATGAGTTGGCATGACAAAAACAGCAGTATGACCAGCCTGATCTAACAATTTTACACTTTGTCAGTTTAGTGGCTAATTTGTACGAGTTCAGTCGTATGAAAATGTACAATTTTAAAAAGTAGACATGGCACCCTACCCCACCCCTAAACCCAACCATCATTCTGGGACAAGCAAATTGTACCTTATTGTACAAATGAGAACGAATTAGCCACTAAACCAAAAAATTACACATTGCTGTGAGATTGTGCTGGTATGACAGTCATGCAGGTATGAGCCTGTGTTATTAGTCTCAGCAGTTGTTATCTGGTTATAAGATACCTTGGAATGTCATGTCTGACCAATCTGAACCAAGAATAGAGTTATATATTAAATATATATCGCAAGATGTGAACAAGTCGCTAAAATAGCACTGTTTTATTCACACATGAACATTAATCAACACATAGCTCATCAGCTAAGTTCAAATTGATAATTTGAAACACGCGAACAAATGTCACAGGTCAGTCAAGTAAAGCTGAGCTTCCATGCACAATCAACTCAATATATGTGCAGTGCACACAGTTTTGCATGAACTTATACAATGCCAGTCCATTGGAACCCACTCGGTTACAGACTGAATGGTTTTATATACACACACAAACGTGTCATTCATGTTTGCCAAGATATGGAGGTGAAAAACATTCAAAGTGAAAGATGTATTAAAGTACAGGTTGTCAGCTCTGTCAATGTGGTGCATATAATGTTCTTCCCACATCGAAAAAGCACATATTTAGCTAAAATCCCTAGTGGTTTAGTTACTGTTCAGAGCGCATGCCGGATGGATGGATGGATGGATGGATGGATGGATGGATGGATGGATGGATGGATGGATGGATGGATGGATGGATGATGGATGGATGGATGGATGGATGGATGGATGGATGGATGGATGGATGGATGGATGGATGGATGGATGGATGGATGGATGGATGGATGGATGGATGGATGGATGGATGGATGGATGGATGGATGGATGGATGGATGGATGGATGGATGGATGGATGGATGGATGGACAAGTTGATAGGGATGGACAAGTTGATAGGGATGGACAAGTTGATAGGGATGGACAAGTTGATAGGGATGGACAAGTTGATATGGATGGACAAGTTGATAGGGATGGACAAGTTTGTACGGACGGACGGACGGACGGATAGATAGATAGACAGATAGACAGACAGACAGACAGACGGATAGACGTACAGATGGATAGATAGATACCCATTTTCTATTTTTTTTTTTTATTTTTTTACATGGCAGCTTTCTCAGGTCACTTCTCTCACTGAAGTGTGCATTTGAACTAAAGTCCTTCTCAACCCAGCCACCATCACGAACACACATACACACTCAAATGAATGGAGGCAATTAAAAAGCTAATCGAATTAGTGTGAAACAAATCTCAGAAGAAAAGAGAAAAAGTTCACAAAGACTAAGGAGAGAGGAGGAGATTTTGAAGAAGAGCTGAAATGCTGGGGGAGGGAGGAAAAAAAAGGAAAGAGTTTGAGGTTGAGGAGTTCATTCTGAATGATGCATAAAACAACAACGTTTCAGTTTTCCTTCAAGGAAGATGAATCAATATGAGAATTTTGGACACATAACTGCTATATTTGGAATCATTCATTCATTCATTCATTCATTCATTCATTTTCTTTTTGGCTTAGTCCCTTTTTTAATCCAGGGTTGCCAGAGCGGAATGAACCGCTTGGAAACAGATCATTTAACTTTTGATATGAATTTTTCCAAGCCTGATTGCAAAAAGAAAAGGCTAACTAGTTTAGAGGAAAATGTGTTTTATTTTTAAAATGTAACTGCAGAAAACAGATGTTTCTTTTTTAGCAATTCTGAAGTCCACTTTTTTCCACAGTGAAAACTCCCAAAACGTTTTCTCCTTGCAAAAAAAAAAAAAAAAAACCTTAAGTGCACATCTGTTCTGTGTAATGTGTCACATAATGTGGAAGGCACCAATCTAAACCCTCAAGCCCAGCAGTTCACAGTTAAGGGGGATCAACCAGAACTTATCAACTGTAATACATTGTGCTAATAATATTTTTATGGGGCCATAATGATAACATTTTTATCAGCCAATACAGATATGACAGCCGATAAGTTTTATCAATAATAAACACATTTCCCACTCCAATTTCCCAAACATAGCAATTTAGAGCCAAACATACATTTGTAAAAAAAATTACAATAATGTCATGTAAAAAAGCAACCATGATGTTCTTGAGAAAAAGGGCAGATCAAGGAGTCCTTGTCGAGAACGTTCACAATGTGCAGAAGTGTGGAATCCATTAAGAGCGAGAGTAACGAGAGTCAGCACATGGCCTCCTTCACGGGAAATCATCTCACACTTCATCTCCCCAGCTCTGCGTTTGGAAGTAATGGAGGTTTCAGCTTCAGATGATAGAAAGAATGAAAGTGGGAGAATGGCAGAACGAAGCCGACAGCGAAGCGCCATATAAAATATGGCCAGTTATCAGATGTGCACTTGAAAGCACCTCATTCTTAACTTACTGTGGACCGGCAGATTCAATCGGTGTGAGGATGGATCGGACAAGAACATCTTAATATCTGATTCGGAGGAGTCTGTAAGAAGTGCTGTTCAAATAGAAGAAAAAAAGAGAACAAACGCTGTCAAAAACCGACCCCTCCTTGAAGATGCTTTATTTCGTCTGGCCCCATGTATACCCCGGCCCGGACAACATTAAAAACACTGAGAGAGCCAAAACAACAGCAACAAAAGCAACATCAAGTGTCTCAAAAAGGAGAAAGACCTCTTTGTTTGACCCTCTGGACACAAATCCAAGGCCCCAACACTTTTTTTGTGGCCCTATAAATGGCCCGTGTGATCCGGCAGCCCCTCCTCCAGTCAGGCCCTTTCGCAGTGGAAATGCGACCCTCACCGTCACAGTGGATTATGGGAACAAAAAGAAGCTGGGAGTTTGAGTGTCACAGTAGGGGTGATGTGTGGGGCCTGTCACCGTCTCTCAGGGATATGCTGCTCATCTGTAAAATTCCTATGGCTCTTGAAGAGGCTTTGCATACATTCTCTCTATATCGCTGCACTGCCTCCTGGGATTCTCAGTCTCATCTCATAGACTTACTCAGGGTCCAAAATTAACTTTGTGCCACACTCGGTAACACCAGGAATCTGGCTTTGAATGTTACTTCCCAACCACAATGGTTTATTCAGCAAGGACAAATTAAAAAGTGAGAGACAATACACTGATAATGTAACGAAAATAACATCCTAGTGAAATACTGTTCTTTTGAATTTAGTAGATATGAAAGTCATTTCACTTGAACTCTAAATAAGCCAATCAAAATTCTTTCTTGAGCATAATCCAATCCTGACGTTGGAGTAATGATGCTGAAACTTCAGCTTTGGAATACATTTTTAAACATATTCAAATAAAAAGTTATTTAAATTGTATAAACATCTTACTGTGTTTTATTAAATAAATGAGGCCAGTGAACATAAGAGAAACCATTAAAAACCTTTAAAACATGGTGATTCCCATCTGCTGAACGGTCATTTATTTACAACACACAGCAAGACTGTGTCATTCACATCATCATTTTAAACATGTACAGTACATTTTAACTTTCCTTTTCAATGTTTCCACTGGCCTCACCATTTCTTTAATGTCTAATATAAAATTCATAAAACAGACAAAAATGGTAATTAATAGAATTTCTGGAGTTTTCTTAAAGTAGTAAAATGAACATTTTTAAATCTCAGTCATTAATTTATTTGCATGACTGATGCATTGAGGAATAGGTTGTTTTCAATCACGTGGTGCGAAATTCAGAAGGAGGGCAGGAAGTAAAAAACTGAATAGGAGACAGAGAAAAGTCTGTATTTTTGCGATTTATAGCATATTTCAAGGGAGATATAAATAGAAAATAACCCCATATGTAAGGCATAATCCTTGTATCATGAGATGAGTTTTCTTCTGAACTAAAACATTTGCCTGTCATCGAGTTGGTAGATACTGTATAACCTATTACGTTATATGCTATAGTACTATAACGTTATATGCTATAGTCCTATAATGTAATATAGCTGTTGTGTTATATACTGTAGTGTTTGGAAGCATACTACAGATAATTACTTTAAACTGTCGTAGTAATTATATTGCTGCTGTGGTATGACAACTGTAGTCATAAACAAATTATTCAATAGGCTTTAGTTTTCTTCAGATTCCTGTGACGCACCAGGGACAGACGAGTCTTCGCTGAGGTCCAGCATTCTCCAGCGCCTAGACTGCAGCTCTGCACAAGACATTTGACCAGAGGAGAAATGGTTGTGCCCAACCGAGCCTGATTTCGCTCGAGGTTTAATTATTCACTTTCGCCAATTGGTGAAGTTTTTCCCCCGCCACTGACTTGCATAATTTAGGATCTGTAGAGCTGCGCAGAGGATTTGCTCTTCACTGTTTGGACTCTCAGTAGTGATTATTAAACCACACTGAACTGAGCTAAACTGAACTGTTTCAATTTACTATAATATTCTATGTGAAGCTGCTTTGACACAATTTACATTGTAGAAGCGCTATACAAATAAAGGTGAATTGAATTCTTCACTTTAATTATATACCATCACAATGCACCACAGTTTACACTAACGTTAAACTATTTATCACGGTGTATCAGTTTACTATGCTACAGTATTTTGTAACATTCAACAAAGAGTTGAACACATTATACACTTTACTATGGGGTTCAAAAACATGTTTATTATAAATTACTATAGTTCCATATGCGGATATTTTCCAGACATCACGAAATAACAGATGAAAGCATGGACAAAAAAGCGTGGATATACAGTCCAAATTATTATTTATTTATTTATTTATTTTTGTAAAGGGGGAAAACGCTCCACAATAATAACCGTCTAGTTTTGTCGCAAGGCTTGCATTTATTTTTTTTGTTCTGTCAATGAACTTACCATCAACAAACATTCATCACTGCTGCGCATATAGATGTTAACATCACGTTGGTTTTCATTCATTCATTTTCTTTTTGGCTTAGTCACTTTATTATTCCGGTGTCGCTACAGCGGAATGAACCACCAACTCATCCAGCACGTTTTTACGCAGCGGATGAACATGCAAACTCCACACAGAAACGCCAACTGACCCATCAGAGGCTCGAACCAGTGACCTTCTTGCTGTGAGGCGACAGCACTACCTTCTACACCACTGCGTCGCCCCGTTACATTGGTTTATTCCACCAAAATGCCAGTAAAGACTTGGATTATTGCAAAACAAGATGATCATTTCATTGCAACGATTACATGGCAGGGTACGTTATTTATATTCTCCTGGATTTTGTATAAATGTGGTGGTGTTTGACACATTAACATATTTATACACATAGCTAGGCCTGTATATAATCTTTACTGGTGCTGTCAAATGAATTATCACATTCAAAAAAAGTTTGTACACATGGACGTATTGAATGAATGTTTATTTCATGCTGCTTTTTCCTTCCGCTTTTCAGCCAGTTTCTTGAACTTTTGATGTTCTGAATGCGATTCCTATGTAGAAGATTCACTTCCTGCCCACCATCTGTGTCTCACGCATCATAAATGACGTCATGAGAAAACAAGCCATTATATAAATTGTTTTACTTGAATATGTCATGGAAACACTGCATCACCCCATTGGTTCAAAAGGTAGATTCATTCAAGAAATGAAACACTTGTGTTTATCAGAGACGCACAACAGTTCTACTGTGGCTTTAATATTTTTGTTAGCAAAATACGCAAAAACAGACAATATCTGTCTAAAATACTACACATTACTAAAATGCTGTACTGTTGTACTATTAAATTAACATTACATTTTCTACTCAAGCCATTCAGGAAAAAAACAACAGTAGTGCAATAGTGCACTTGCTCATGTTATATTGGTTAAATCACATGATATAAACTCATACAGTCCTAAATTTCTTGCATTTTTGGGGCACATAATCCACCTGTTAAGTGTGATGTCACGCAAAGTGGCTTCCGGTTCCAAGTGCTCCATCAAACTGTATGGGGAGACATGCCTAATATACAATGGTAACGAAGTGATTTTTTTAATAAATTGTTAAAATATTAGTGTCTGTGATGCAGCAAGTTCAGAGACTGATGTGTACACCATTATGTTTTTATATTAATTAACTTTAATATGTGAAATGACTAAAAAGTGGTCATAAACGCACATTTTCTCAATTCAAATGAGTAGCGACTTGGACCCTAACAGTTGTTAGCCAATTGTTTGAAATGTAATCCAAATTACATTTCAGGGACGGCTGCGAATATTATATAAATCACTGCAATAATGCATGGTACTCTCAATAATCACTCACAACATTTTCTATAAAACCCCTTCTAGGTATCTATCACAATTTGAAAAAACAAAAACATCCTGAAGTCTGAAAATGGCCTGAACTGCTCTTAAACTAGCATTGTTTATGTTTCACCCAGCCAATTTGATCAGAATTGTTACTTAATCATATATGAAGAGTCGCTTTGTTGGTCTTAAATCACCTAATAATGCAATTCCAAATGGAATAACAAGG